>NW_021604567.1:2895017-2954267 GCF_004785775.1 Grammomys surdaster
CTCTCTCTCTCTCTCTCTCTCTCTCTCTCTCTCTCTCTCTCTCTCTCTCTCTCTCCATTCCAGATATTGTTGCTTATGTCTAATTCATAGGCTATAGCCCCTTTCTTTTGGTTTCCTTGCCAGAGTGACTTTCAGAACTCAATGGAATAATTTACTCATATTTGTTCACTATGAAAAATAATGCTACAGAAGATACAGACGAACAGGAGCCAGATGGTAGTGATATTCAGGACACACCATGCTCAAGGGCCATGTCCCTTCTCCTGCACTCCTCACCTATATACTCTCTGAAAGTTCTCCTGATCCATCTTTCTTCTTGGATTACAGGCATGTTTTACCATACCAGGTTGATATTTCCATACTTATTATATAATAATTACCTTGTTTTCAATGAGACATAATAATGCTCAGGCTTCTAGGAAGCATTCCAATGCAACACAGAACATCTGGGTGATACTCTTTACAGACTTTTAAATCTTGCTGGAGTCATAGATTATTCTAGACTATTAAGTTATCTCCTACTCATTCATACTGACAGTTCTTCCACTATAAACTCTTGACATGAAATCTCGCCTATACTCTTTGCTGCTTATGATGCATATTGGCAGTTAGTGTGAAATAGACATATACCTTCACAAATAGTTTTGTATTCTTGTATTAGTTACTTTTCTACTGCTGTGATAAAATATCATGACAAAGGCAACTTAGGGAAGAGTTTATTTATTTTGACTTATGAGTTCAAATGGATACTAGCCCATCATGGAGGCAAGGCATGAGAGCCAGCAGCAGGCATGGTAGATGAGAGAGCAGGAAGCTGAAAAGTCACATCTCAACCAAACTCAACGATAAGAGCAAGTGAACTGGAAGCAGGGTGAGATTATATCACCTAAAATCCCACCTGATGCAGTAATATGTCCTCCAGCAAGACGGCATCCCTGAAACCACTCCAAACAGCATTGGCAACTGGCTACCAAGTGTTCAAATACTCAAGCCTAAGGGGGGTCATATAATATTTAAGCCATCATATTCCATCCTCTGGCCATCATAGTCTTATAGGCATGTCATCATGCAAAATGACATTTAGTCCAACTTCAAAAGTCCTCATAATCTTTTACAGTTTCAATCCATGTTTCATAGATCAAAGTCTCTTCTGAGACTCAAAGACTCTGTTGTAATCTCCTTTAAAATAAAAAACTATGAATTGCATACTTCACATCTAAATGTTACTCAAACTACATTACCATTTCAGAAGAGAGGCATGGAGGCATAGAGTGTTTGAATGAACATAATCCCCATAGACTCATGTACTTGAATATGTGGTGTCCATTTGGTGGAACTGTTTGGAAAGGATTAGAATGTATAGCCTTATTGGAGAATGTCTCTCATAGAGGGTAGAGTTTGAGAACTCAAAACCCTATAGCATTCCCAGTTAGCTCTCTCCGCCTCATAATCATGTTTCAAGGTGTGAGGTCTAGGCTGCTGTTCCAGGACCATGCCTGCCTTGCTGTTGCCATGTTCACCACCATAATGAACATGGACTCTGACCCTTTGAGATTGTAAGCTCCAAATAAACTATTTCTTTTATAAGTTGCTTCATTAATGATATCTTGCTGTAACAATAGGGAAGCAGCTAAGACAGTGATAAAACATTGTACCAAAGAATGAAACTCAGCAAGGAAAAACACCAAATCCTGCAGTGAACATAAACGGTTTTATGCCTCAAGCTTTTCTGCCTGCAACATCTCTCACTTGAGATGCTCCCACTCCTTGTGAGCAGCTCATTACACTCTGAGTACTCAAGGGCTATAGTTGTTAAAAAGAATAGTGTCATGACGGAGGGGCCTTCTCTACACTGCAGTAAAGAACAGGGTGCCCTTAGGTCAAGATATCACTCCAGGTACCAATGTCTATCTGCATTTGCTTTCTATTGCTGTGTTAAACACCATGACCAAAGCTTCTCAGGGAGAAAGGATTTATATGGATTATATATCCTAATCACAGATGACAGTTGACAGAAGTTAGGACAGAAACCTAAGCAGGAGCAGAAAGAAGAACATGTTGAATCAGGGATGTGTACTAACTTGCTCTCCTTGCTTCTGTATGCAACTTAGTAGTACCTGCCCAAGGGTAGCACCATTCAGTGTTCTGGGCCCTCTCTAATCAATCATTAATTAAGAAAATTTCTGTGCTGGTTAGTTTTTTTTTTTTTTTGTCAACTTGACACAAGATAGAGTTATCTAGGGAGAGGAAACCTCAACTGAGAAATATGCCTCCATCACATTGGCCTGTAGAAAAGTCTGTGGGGACATTTTCTTGAGAATAATTACAATTTGAAAACCTTGAGCTATTTACTTAGCTTTTAGTATCTCATATATAGACAGCATATTAAAACATTTTCTTAGATGACTTTTTAAGAGAACGAATTGAAGAGACAGGTCATTTCTTTAAGTCTTGCAACTTGAAAATACAAAATCTTCAGGAAAATGGTACAAAGAAAGCTAAATATAAAATGAACATTTTCATTCTCTACTCTTACCATGAAGTCAGAAACTTTTCCTGTGTAATGATAACCTGAAGCTTGAAATTTTTTAAGTATATTTCTAGTTTTAAAAGAGCATTAGTACCTCTAGGATAGAATTTGATCCGATAAATGAATAGACTTCCCAGTGCTGTCTAAAGTCGGTGAGGCAACCTTCTCAGGGAGAGTTTTACACTGTAATTAAGAGGTACAAGTACACATGGGACTTGAGAGCTTACCATCACATTTAATCTTTGGTGTTAAATTATTCTTGTCTTTCACCAACTCAGACCCCCGCTGAGGCATCATTTGTGCTAAAATTAAATGAGTTTTCCTGGTTGAATCCCGTTTCTACTCTGTGAATCATAGAGAGCAGTTGATAAGAGAATCATGCTCAGCAGAGATCAGGTTCTGGGGTCTTTCTGCAGTGGTAGAACCAGATGGATATATCTCTAACTCATATATGTTAATGTATTTACAACTAAGAGAATGAGAGAAGAAATAAAAGTGCACTACTTTTTAAAACATAGTGTACTGTATCTGCTTAATGTAAATTACTGGGTGGTCAGCTGTTAATAAACTCAACCACACAAAAGTATCCCTTTTCTTTAGTGCTCCTGTGGGTGAGCAAATTAAATAGCTGGGAGTTCCTCAGGATGTTGCCAGGTTTGTGGGAGGAAATGCCTACTGAAGAAGGGAATTTGGAATAGGTAAAAGGCTGCTGGTCAACTCCACCCCCTACTGTGATCTCAGAAATACTGTGAAATGAAATAAGCTAGGTGTATATAAGCAACCAAAAGTCCTGATTTAAAGTAGATGAGTACAAACACTTTATTACATATTAACATGGTAATTATTAATCCTCTAATTTTCTGCATTCTACATGTAACAGAATATTTTTGCAACTAGAAAAATAGACCAGTGAACCACACTATTGCAAAAAGATAGTCATGATCTTTATTATGTTTTTTTGATATGTGTTGTTGAATTTGGACTTTGAATATAAAAATATGAGACTGGTTTAATATATATAAATTCTACTTTAGGAGACCAAAACAGTAGGATTGATTACAAGCTCAAAGCCACTTTGGGCTACATGTGTCTTAAATGCCACCAGAATTGTACTATTGAGGGGCAAAAGAATTTCTTTCTAGTTGTTGAGCGTATTTTATTCTAACTAAAAAAAAATACATAGAAATTGTTAATATGACATGAATGAGTATAATCTCTAAAACATGTTTTTTGTAGTAAAGTTTGTAGAGCATAGCAAACTAAGAATCATCCATTTATGGTTTTCTTTTAAATTATATATATATATATATATATATATATATATATATATATATATATATATTATATATAGTATATATACATATATTATATATGTGTGTGTGTGCGCATATATCTATATACACACAGTTTAATTATATATATACATATGTATATATATATATATATTATACATATGTATATATATATTGTTTGGCATCCTACTCTCAGTTGGTCTTCAAAAATATGTAACGCCCTATTAACTCCAATTTTCTCTCCACATGAGCTTACTTTAGTGTGTTATTTTACTTAAGCCTCATAAAAGTATCATGGGATATATATTGGTATTTCTATCTTAGAACTGAATACTTTGAGTCTGAGTGTATGTAACATCAGCACTGCTGATATTTAGCTTACAAAGAAAATATCCTTCATTGTCTTGTTTAAATTGAGATGCTTTTGTTGGGAGATTGTGACTCAATGACATCTTTATGAGCCATAACTTTCTCCAGAAGGAGGAAAAGGATGTCACATTTTCCAAAGACTCATCAAAAATGCTCAAAGGACCAAATAGCAGGCCCACATTAGGAAGGCCACTAAAAGGCCTCATCTTTAATTCTACTGATTCTTAACCTCTTTTATTTCCTGTGTTTAGATATATGAAAAATATTTGAAGAAAAAGTATTTTTTATTGAGGAATTATCATACTCTAGTAGCTCATTAAACACATTGGTTGTTCTATTGGACAATGTAGAGTTAGGAGATGATCACTCTACACAGAAAGAATTATTTCCTGTCAGAGCCAGGAAATGACTTGATCAAGGTGGCAATGACAGTCATAGTCACAGTTTGATCCTCAGCTGTCAGAGTCACACCTTAGGCTATTGGTCAAAAACAGTTAACAGTTTATTGTTCCCTAGTTTTTACTTTATATGTGATGTTTCTTGGTGCTATCCTACACGATGTTACCTGTTCATTTGTGCGGCTTTCTGTTCTTTCTCTATATGTCTTTGTTTACTCCTATGTTTTGGATTTTTGTCTGGTTATCTCCATCCTCTGTCTCTATAGGGACAAAGAATAGATAATAAATTGTATGGTTAGTCTCTGACACAATGAAGATATAAACTGTAGTTCAGCTAATGTTGTTTTGGGGGCTGGCTCCTTGTTTTAGATACATCTCTGGTCAGGACCTCATGTTTTCTCTGATATGTGGGAAGACAAACAATTCTACTTCTGCAGTTGTAATATTACCATGTTTATGTCACCAAAACTTCAGTATATTTAAAATAAGTTTGCAATGGGAGTGGAATAATTTTCATGAATCTTGACTTTCCCAACTCCAAACTACAGGAATTGAAACCAGGGTACTTGTTCTTGGTAGCTAAATCTATAAAAATTTAAAGACTATTAATTGAAAATATGTTGTTAGAATTGTTTAAAATTTAAATACACAGATTCATTAGCAATAAAAAAAACTTCCTAACTTGTGTTATAAAATATTAACTGTTAATTCCAGTCAAAACAATGAATTATCAAACTATCCTGGAGCCCTGATTTCATTCTTTTTTTTTATTCCATTGTTTTATTGATACAACATCACAGTCTCTAAACCTATGAATATCAATTTAGTCAAATACGTAATTTCAACAGCACTCAATTGGTAGTTTTGAAGCTTAATAATCTGGTAAGACAGCTACCTATCACTCCTCCACAGTCATGCCCAAGATGCACAGTGTGTAGATGGGAATTGTTTGGTCTATCCAAAATCACCCCAGAGGACAGAAATAAATAAGCCAGTCAATGCTTGTTTGATGTATGATACTAGGTGCTCATATTCATTGCAAATTATATTAGTAGCAAAACAAAACAAAAACAGAATAAAACACAAATTGGAGAGATAACTAAAATGGTTAAGAATAATGGACTACTTTCAGAGGACCTGAGTTTGATTTCCTGTTCCCACATGGCATTTTTATCTTCCATGTTATGGAGGATCGGATGCCATCTTCTAGCCACTGTAGGAAGCAGGCATGCTCACAGTGCACAGACATAAACATAGCCAAAACACTCACACATCTAAAATAATGTTTAATGTATATACTATAAAATATATAGGAATGGTCCAGACAATGTAAACACTTATAATTGATACATGTTGCAAAGATGTCTTTAAGAATGTTTGATTTCCTGGGGAATGTTTTAATTTAATAAGTGTTATAGTATGCTCAGCTAAAAAGTCCAGATGTTCAGAAATATGCTGGAGCTGAATGCTGTGATTCTGTGAACCGCTGTAACATTGAATGAGACTTCCAGAAAATCCTCACTGCGTGCTTGGCTATATGTTTTTCCTGAGAATGCAAGTAAAAAAGAAAATCTGATAGTTCACATTTTTTTTTTAATTTCAGTATTTTCTCTAGTCCAAGGAATTTGGGGATCAGTTTGGAGCAGAGAATCATGGCAGGAAGATAAATTACATTCATATGTCAGATATTGCCTCACACTGGTGTCGAGCTCAGCAGGCTATAATGAGCCCCCACTCACAAGCCCAGGCTCCAGCCAAAAAAATAAATAAATATATAAATAAAAGAACACCCACTGTTTCTCTATCAAGGGCAACTCTCTCAGAGGGCAAACAAAAGCGACAGAGGGAGGCCAACCATATCCATGCAGTACTATGGGTTGCTATGCAACCCTCTGTGCAAGTTGGGCAGCAACAGATGGACACTTTGAATAGAATTAATGCCCCTCTGACCCTTGTTTTAAATGATGCCCAGACCTATTTCCTGATGAATTCTATTAACTACACGCATACTTACACATATAAAATATAACATGACGAGTGACACCGTTATTACCCTCTTTGCTAAAATAAAGCCATAAATCTATTGCAAAATTTGAGACCGATAATATTCAATGAGCTATTTCTATTTTTTTCTCTCTTTTTTTGACAAATGAATCACCAACGTCTCATATCCTTGGGCTACATATTTCCTTTTAACATTGCTCTGGTGTTATATGCAAACCTACAATGACTGCTCTGAGTTTTAGCTTTCTCTTTTACACAAAGTCCAGTTCTTTTCTCAGCCAGTGTCACCTGTGGGCTCTGGGCATTGTCTAAGAGACCTCTTTTTATTGTAACTTTTAGAAGGAACATAACATCAGATAAATATTTTATATACCTTCATGGGGACAATGTTGTAACCGTGTTCCTGATTGAACAATCAATCTGGTCTCTACCCAGAGCTCCCGAAGTTCTTTGTTGATCTGCCTCCTGTCTAGGGCAACTTGAAGGGAGTTTTATAACTTGTGGTGTTCAAAGGAAACAGTAGGTTTTCAAAAATTATCAGGATAAGACTTTATCTAGTGTCTTAAATTTTACATCCTAGCTGACTTTGATTATTATAGTCTAAAAGGAAAGAGTAATAGTTCCTCTAAAAATCAAAATGGCTATCATATTTATGACAGCAAACAGCTACAGAATTTTAATGAAGCCAGTATGTGACAATACATCTCAATAAAGTTACACTGAAAACAGAACAGTGGCATAGAGAAAGGAACCCAGAGAAAGGCCTCTGGTCCTAACTCAGTACCTAGATTGCCACTCTCTTAAAAGGGAGAGAGTATTTTATCTTTCTTGATAATGAATGCTATACATTCAAGAGATAGGAAGGGATTTTGGCTACACAATGGCTTCAAGACCATTCACCTTTAATTACTCATTATCTGAGGGGAGGGCATTGGTTGAAAGTTGTAGCTGAAGATAAAATGAAGGGCTGGAAAGATTTCTCAGCAGCTAAAGCACTTTCCAGGAAAGGATGAAGACCAAAGGTTGCATCCCATAGCCTATGTGAAAGACTGTCTGGTGACCCTCCAGAAATCTCAGTGCATGGGAGGCGGATACAGGTCAGTATTAAAGCAATCTAGTGAGCCAGACTTCCAAATTCGTGAACTCTGGGGTTTAGGGAGAAATCTGACATCAATATATGAAGTAGTAAGTGATGAAGAAAATACTTGATGTCAAACATGCTCTCCCCATACACATGCGCACACATATACACATACATGCAGAAAACATAAAAGGGTATAAAGTAAGTTGCAATTTTATCACTAGCTGAACATGAAGATGATGATAATCTTTAAACCTTAATATTAACACACAATTATAAAATTTCTTCTGATATTCCACACATAGAAGAAACCTGACATACCCTTAGATTCTAAAGTCTACAATATTTCAGCACCTTCTTTTTGGGGAACTGGGTTTCCATTCCTTGCAAAGGTGACTATACAGAGCAAAAGATTTGTTTGCCCCTGGATTCCATAACTGTGTCAGAGTATTATATTCTGTGCTGTGTTCTCTTGCCAGAGCCATCTTTCTGAAGAGGGGGACAATTGCACATGTGCCTCTGGTTTCTGAAGCGATACTGCTTCTCTGTCAGGCCTCCTGCTGCTGCCCAGTATGTCTTTGTTCTGGAAATATGAGCTTGGTTTTCCACCACTGCGTGCATGAGCCTATGGTTTCCTTGCTGAGAACCATCACTTATATAAACACACATATACATACAAGCTGCCTATGTACCCGTAGAAAAATATTTGCTTGCTTTTGTTTGCTCATTCTCCCACCTCCCTTGAAGGCCCTGGGGGTGGGAAATGCAGCATCTTGAATTATACTGTCATCTTTGGCAAGATTTAGCATTAATGACTTTATGGGCTATTACCATTCCACTATCAGGTGAAGTCAACACAAGGAAACATTCAGTTCTTCAGCAAACTGGTCTCTATCTTTGCAGTCCCATGCACTTTCTCATAAAACAAGGGATTTGATGTAGTCCTCCATTTATTCTGTTATTTATCAAGCTGTGCTTCATTAAAGTCTCAGGTTATACATCTTCAAGAAAAACCTAGAGTGTTTATGTTTCACTCTGTATGTGATGTTGTTACTTCTGTTACATTTATATCAAACATATCTCTCGAAATGATCTTATTTAATGTTAGAAACTACTATGGCTACAGTGTTGAACCTGTCTTGTAGCTAATAGAGAAACAAGGCTATGTGGATTGAATAATAACAGATGAAACCTTTGCATGCTGTACTATATAATTTATTTTTTAATCTATTGTGGGAAGGCCTATGCATCCTACCTGCCTGTGGTATGAATGCTGAAATGCTAAGAATGATGTTCATGAAAAAGCATCAGGTGAAAAAATATTACATACTATACTAGGCAAATTTTGCTAGAGAAACATGACCAATGATAGAATGTACATATGTTATTGGAAGAGTTTTATTAGATTATGTTGTATAATAGGGGCTGGGCATTCCAAAATTGGATGGCTGCAGCCTGGCAAGTCAGAGAACCCAGTACCTGTTCAGTGTTCAAAGCTGGGTGCTTATGCAGTCCCAAACTAGTGCTGACGGCCTGACTGGCTCCTGGGAGAGTCGGCACTATTGAATTCATGTTAAATTCAGGCTAGGGAACTGATGTCTAGTATCATGGAGGATAGCAGCAGCAGCAGGAGCAGCAGCAGAGGAAGAAGCAGATGCATTGATTCACTAAAAGCATAGGCAGGTAGGTAACATTGCTTTCTCTTCGAACCTTTTTATATCCAGTCCCTCCTTGGAAGGTGTCACCTGCTCAAATTTTCCCTTTTCTCAAGTAATACTTTTCTGAAAATGCCACCATGGATACATCCAAAGGTGTGTCACTTTTATTCATCTTAATCATATCAAGAATACAATTAAGACAAACCATTGAACTATGTAAGTAATTATATTTTAAAGATTAGTAGCATCAAATCTTGAAATGGCTCAGCTTGAAGACAGTTACCTCTACCTTAGTTTTCTATCAAAGGGCAAAAGAAGTTTACTTGATACTGGAGAGCTTCACAGAGGACTGGAAACCTTTCCAGTTCTCTAGAGCTACTTACTGCTAACTCAGTATATGAGAAAATGGCATCTATGGTTGGTAGATTTAGGATTAGGGTTTATTTATATTAATGAAAGGTATTTTTTTCTGACCTTAATATTGTCTAGCACTTTTCTTTTTTTAATTTTTTCTTTTTTTATTGGATATTTTATTTATTTACATTTCAGATGTCATCCCCTTTCCCTATTTCCCCTCCCTAGAATGACCCATTCCATCCCTCCTCCTCCTTTTTGCTTTTATACCATTTTATTTAAATGCAAGTATTAAAGTCAGTTCTAGTTTGAGGAACTAGCAATACAATAGATACAAATAGTCAAGGAACAAGCAAGACAATAAACAAAATTCCATGAACATTTATCATGGAACACTTATCACAGCTTATCAGGATGACCAAAATATCTGTGCCTACTTCCCTGTCCTAGCCCAAAGTCATTTTCATGTCTGAAGCCTACTTTTTTGTTCTAGCTTAAAATTTAGATACCTGCCTGAAATCAGTTCTTTGTTCTAGCCTAATGTTAGATCCTGCCTGAAGTCCACTTCCTTGTCCTTGGCCCATGTCAGATTCTTGCCAAGCAGCCCCAAAAGCTCTCTGCTTCTCCCCTTTTTTATTTCATAAACAAGACTGAGCCTGCTTGTCTTTAACAACATCAACATGTTGGCAGCCAAATTACATGGCTTGAACCTGAAAATGGACCCCCAGACAGAGTTATTAAACTAACATGCTGGCAAGCCAAGGATGGGTAAGATTACACACAGAGCCTTACCAACCTAAGATATAAGTGCATTGCTTTGGATAATTCATATTCCATGGCAGTTAAGGAAAGCATTCTTGTCAGAACAACCTAAGACAGGCTCAGTCTTGTCTAGCACTTTTCTAAAGGTGATAAACACTCATTTTCTTTAATTCTGGAAAACTACTTGAAAATATATACAAAATTTCTCTGAAGTAACATTTTATATCCCTCCATACTTCTATGTGGGGTAGCAGTTTGGGGATACATTTTCTGTAGAGGGTAAAGAGACACTTCCTCAGGTGAGATAAGCCCCAAGAATCTGAGAACTCAGATTTCTCATCTGCAGTAGGGTCCTCCAACATATCTTTATCCCAACTTACAGGATCCCATTCTTTACCAATTGATTATGTTAATGGCCAACACTCGGAGAGCCTATTCATAATACTTTTAAAAATATATCATTATACTTACGTTGTTCTAGAACCACTTCTGGTACCAAAATCTGGTAGTCTGTGTTCATTAGGGAAACAGAATTTATAGAGTAAATATATGGGAGATGTATTAGAATGGCTCACATGCTCTTGTCCAGCTACTCTAACAATGGCTGTCTATCAACAGAATGTCCAAGAATCAAGCAGTTGTTCATTTCACAAAGCTCATAAAGGTCTTCAGTATTTCCCAGAATTCCAAAGAAGTAGGCTGAAAGGCCAGTGAAGACATGGACTAGGAGAAAGGAAGAGGAAGAAGCGCCATGACTTGGAGGAATTGATTCCAGACATGGTTATATACTATATATATATATAATAGTTATAATTGCAATTATAATTATCATGCTCTCCCATCCCTGTGGTACATACCAGGTGTCTGTGTGTGCCAACAAGGAAGCTCCTAGTTCAGTTCAAATACTTCCTGAGTTTCAACCATCAAAAACAGTTATAGCAGGAAATGATTAGACAGATATTGTCTGGTGGTTTTGTTTGCTTGTTTGTTTTGTTGTTTTAAGTAAGAAGGAAGTTGTAATAGAAAAGAAAATTCCTCATCCCTGGGTTTCCAATATTTCACATACCAATGCCTATATTTTATTAAATTCAGTGTCCTTAGTTTCATGAATGTGCTATTAGTAATCATTTTACCATGTGCTAGTCAACTAGTCAACACATTCATTGGCTGTGGATTCTGACAGTGCAAACCTCACTTTTCATCTTATACTTCATTCCTCATTAGTCCCTGAAAAACATTTTTTTAAAATTCTTGCATTTTAGATTATTTTCTGCACAACTATTGAGCAACATATGAATATTCTAGAATATTTTCTGTAATAGAAGAGGCTGTTTCTGGAGTCAGCAACACTGTGTGTTATATTCTACTTCTTGAAGATTGCATAATAATATGTTAAAGGTGTTGACAAGTCCTGCAGGATGTTTCTGCTTATAATTGAATCAACATCTTAGGCACACTTCTTCCTTCTGTTCACATAGCAATGGTTAATTACTGATACACGGTGTTCCTTGGATCACATTTTGAGAATATGCATGCTGCTGTTTACAGGTTGAGCTTGGCAGTCTTATTAGGCTTAATATAATTCAGTGGTTCTTAAAATGTGTGGCCTAGGCCAGTGATTCCTGATGTGGTGCATTGAATAAGAATGATTCTCATAGATTCATGTATTTGAATGCTTAGACACCCTTGAGTGGATCTATTTGTAGGGTTTGGAAGGATTAGAAGGGTTAAAGGGTGTGGCTTTTTGGAGGAAGTGTGTCACTGGGTGTGGGCTTTGAGGTTTCAAGAGCCCAATCTAGACCTAGTCTCTCTTTGCTTGTGGGTCAGGAAGTACATCTTGGATATTGTTCCAGTGGCTACCCACATGCAGCTATGCTTCCTGCCATGATGATAATGAACTAAACTTCTGAAACTGTAAGCAAGCCTCCAATGAAATACTTACTCTTATAATGTTTGCCTTGGTCATGGTGTCTTTTCACAGCAATAGAGCAGTGACCAAGACACCTGGGAACTAATTACAAATGTAAATTTCATCATTCCCTCCTTTGGACTTCTTAGGTTGGATTCTGGCAATCTGTGTTTAAAGTATCACTTTGGATATTTTGATATGCAAATTTAGATGCTCTAATTCCACTAAACTTGCTTCACCCATCAGAAAACTAATTTTATTTTATATTTTTCTGATTTTTATTGGATAATTTATTTATCTAAATTTAGGATGTTATCTCTTTTCCCCATTTCCCCCTAGTAACCCCTTATTCCATCCCCCCTCCTCCTACTTCTATGAGGGTGTGCCCCTACCCATCCACCCATTCCCACCTCCTTGCCCTTGAATTCCCCCACATTGGGGCACCCAGCCTTTGAATTTGACAAAATTTAACACCCCTTCGTGGTCAAAGTCTTGGTAAGATCAGGAATTCAAGGCCCATACCTAAAAATAGTAAAAGCAATATACAACAAACCAGGAGACATCATCAAACTAAATGGAGAGAAACTTGAAACAATCCCACTAAAATCAGGGACTAGGCAAGGCTGCCCACTATCTCCCTATCTATTACTCGAAGTCTGAGCCAGAGAATTAGACAACAAAAGGAGGTCAAAGAGATACAAATTGGAAAAGAAGAAGTCAAAATATCAGTATTTGCAGATGATATAATAATATACTTAAGTTACTCCAAAACTTCCACCAGAGAACTCCCAAGCCTGATAAACAACTTCAGCAAAGTGGCTGGATATAAAATTAACTCAAACAAATCAGTAGCCTTCTTCTACTTAAAGGATAAACAGGCTGAGATAGAAATTAGGGAAATGACACCCTTCAAAATAGTCACAAATAATATAAAATACCTTGATGCGAATCTAACCAAGCAAGTGAAAGATCTGTATGACAAGAACTTCAAGTCCTTTAAGAAAGAAATCGAAGAAGATCTTTGAAGATGGAAAGATTGCCCATGCTAATGGATTGGCAGAAAACTAATTTTAAAACAGTGATTTTACTATTACATACTCTTGGTCAAGTATAATTACTATAAATAAAATTCAATTTAGGTAACATGAAATATATAGGATCTTATCATCAAATTTCTAGAACAAACACAAAATAGCAAGTGTAGAACCAGACTGTATTGTTACCAATCCCTTCTCCACATCTCCCTTCTTTTTCCAGCAGAGTAGTTTTATGGTGGACCTAATTTACAATGCACTTACCATAGACTGTAAATAGGCTAGGATGTGGCGGTTGGAATACGAGGTAGGGGGAAGCTATTCTCACATAGAATATGGAAGCACCCAGACATGACCACAGGAGAAAGGGTAAGTTTTATTTTCTGAAATTGTGTAGCCTTATGGAGATTATTCTCAAGGAAGATTTAACTTGTAATAGTGCTGCCACCTAGCAAATTGCTTGGAAGTATGTAGGGTACTTCTCATTCTTATATACGACTATACATATATGCATAAAATAAAAGTCTAAGGATGTTAAGTATCTTCAAGTACATGGACGAGTCCTTCATAATGATGAATTGTGTTAATTTGTGAAAATAGCACTAACCTAAATTCTGGGAACAATCGACACTGGCAATCTCTGTGTGTCTAACTCAATCTAGACGCAGAACTAAGGGGCCACAATTAGTACTAGAAGTACCCGGGTTTTATCCCCAGGAATATCTATTACCTGTTACAGTTTGTTGCTGTCTTTAGTCTTGAATTATTTCACTTTGACATCTGTCAATGTGTGAAATTATATATTATTATATGTTTTGGTAGTGGGGTAAAGAGAAAGGATGAGAAACAAGACTTGAGAATATAATTGGGTTTCTTTTTAAAAATTTAATTATTTTTTTAAAAATTAAAATGTAATGACATTATTTTCCCCTTCCCTTTCCTCTCACCAACCCTTCCCGTGGCTTCCCTTACTCTCTCTCTAATTCATAGACTCTTTTGTTTTAATTGTTGTAATATCTACCTATACAACCTACACATACAAACATATACCCACACAAACACTATATATATGCATATATATATGCATATATATAGTATTATTGTATATATCATCTGTGTAATTATATATATATATATATATATATATATATATATATGTATATGATTTCAGGGTGAATAAATATTTTTGATATAAATATAGTTCTCAAGCTATGTTGTGCCTTTAGACCAGAGTTCCTTAAAATGTTTTACACTTGTGACGTCGTTTTCATGAGAATTTTTTTTAACATGAGCCTGAGAATATAGACATGTAAAATAGAGAAATCAAACAATTATTGGCAACAAATCATGAAGAAATGGATTTTAAAATACTGCTACAGATATAATTTCATCATCTATTAAAGACAGAACCAAATTTTCACAATAGTTGGATGGATATATTTGTTTATATTTACAAAAAGATTTAAATGTTCTCCGAATATTGATACTTCAGGATATATGTAGATTTTCAACTTTTTTTCAGAATTGACTTATATTTTTGGTTTATTTATCAGTGCTGAGAACAATACTTTGCATAGGTATGTAGCACAGAATGGTAGAAATACATTTAGGACCATTTACAAATAGTTGAAAATTTTGTTCTTCTCTCAAACTCAAATTCACTGAATGATTTTATGAAATTCAAGTAAAAAAAAAAAACCTCAGACATAATTTGTAAATTCAAATGTTATAAAACAATATAATACAAATAGATGACAGCTTACTACTTATGTTCTGAGGAATGATAGTAGAAAATTAAATGGTTATATTTTCTATAATTATTTTATTATTTGTGGAAGGAGCAGAAAACCTTGTACCTCAGATAAAACCCTAGAATTTATAACATACGCTGAACACAAGAATCTTAGCAATGCTCAGTGTTATGTGGCAAGACTATGTGAAAAGGGCAGGTCCACATGTTGTGCATTAGGTCAAGTCTGCAGTGATGCCTCTTGACACAGCAAGAGCAAGTGATGCTAGAACCATCTTGTACATTTGATTCCCCACCCTCCCACCCCTGGTTGGCTTATAACATTTTTATTTATCAAGCATAGCTTTTTTATTGGATATTTTATTTATTTACACTTCAGATGTCATCCTCTTTCCCCATTTCCCCTCCCTAGAAACCCCTATCCCATCCCCCCTCCTTTTTGCTTGTATACCATTTTAATTACATGCATTTATTAAGGTCAGTTCTAGTTTGAGGATCTAGCAATACAATAGATGCAAATAGTCAAGGAACAAGCAAGACAATAAACACAATCAAAGAACAAGTAAGGCAATGAAACCAGTTACGTGAATACTCCTGTGATCACTGCTTCTAAGTGCATATCAGATGACCAAAATATCTGTGTCTACTTCCCTGTCCTAGTCCAAAGTCATTTTCATGTGTGAAGCCTACTTCTTTGCTCTAGCCTAAAATTTAGATTCCTGTCTGAAATTACTTCTTTGTTCTAGCCTAATGTCAGATTCCTGCCTGAAGCCTACTTCCTTGTCCTTGGCCAGTGTCATATTACTTCCAACCAGCCCATTTCCTTGTCCTTGGCCCATGTCAGATTCCTGTCAAGCAGCCCCAAAAGCTCTCTGCCTCTCCCATTTTTAATTATTTAACAAGACTGAGCCTGTCTTAGGTACTTCTGACAAGAATGTCTTCCTTACCCGTCATGGAATATACATTATCCAAAGCAATGTATTTATGTCTTAGGTTGGTGAGGCTCCGTGCAGAATATTACCAATTCTTGCTTGCCAGCCTGTTAATTTAATAACTCTATCTGGGGTTCCATTATCAGGTTCAAGCCATGTACTTTGGCTGCCAACATGTTGATGTTGTTAAAGACAACAAGCATAGCTTTTTTTTGGGGGGGGGAAGAAACTTTATAACTTGAATTGTAAGTTTCAGAACTCCAACTTTTTATTTTTAAATTTTTAATACAATTACATAATTTTATTTTAAATTAATGCTTATTGTATGTTGAGAAACCTTTCATTCACTACTGTCAAATTTTTCATGATCTCCACATTTAGTTACTGATCTTGTAACCCACAGTTGAAAAAAGGGAGTCTAAACTTCTGAAAGTTACATCAAATTATGAGAACATCTAGTCTCTAACTGTCCTAGGGAAATTTAACAGGATATCATAATTAAGTAATGAGAAGTAATAAACTCTCTCATTCAAGCAAATCAAAGCTGATGAACAATGGCACTTTTTGCTGTTGATAACAATTAATTTCTGGAAGCAGGAAGCATTTCTTCTTACATCATTGTCTCCCATGTATCTAGTATTTGCTCATAGGCATCTTGCAATAAAACACTCAAGTCATCTTGCCAGATCAACCAATGGAGCGTCCTTTTACTTAGTGAGGTTTGATCTTATACATGTACCATGTTTCAAACTACTGTTGTTTATACTTGGTCCATCAGTTACATCTGTTAAGTTTAATTTTACCATTTATGTAGAGTTTACACACTACATTTCACATTCACTGCCTCCACTGCAGTCTGAATTTACATTATATCATGCCAGGATTATTACATTAATCTCCTTCTCAGTCTTCTGCTTTTGGTCCCTCTTCACCTGAGATCTCATCCAACTGATGTCATGTGATGCTTGCAGGTTTGTCACACTCATCTTTTATTCATCAGAGAGGAAGACCAAGGTGACCAAAGCCCCATCTGGCCACCTGACAGCTAATTTCCCTCTCCCTTCTCTTACATATTTGCATTTACTTTCATTAACTTTCTACTTTGCCATGAATATATTATAATTATTCTTATCTCATCATCTTGTTTCCTTATCTCTTTTAAGCACAATCAGCTACAAGCTATTTTCAGAAGTAGCTCACTCATTTCAGATTGTTATTTTGAAGTTATTTACCTTGGTCTGACCATTATTATGAAAACATCAGTTGTAACTTGCTTCACTTTACCATCTGAAACACACAGACAGATGGACAGATGGACACACACACACAAGCATACACACACACACACACACACACACACACACACACAAATTCATTGTTCTGTGCTTTGTCTTCTGCACTTTACTACAAGGTCATAAATGTTTGTCTATGTATTTCTGTATTTCCTGTGCTTTATCCAGTGACTGATACACAACAGACAGTAAGAACTTACAGGGTATGTGGAGACTGCATGGCTGGCTTGCCACCTATTTCTCAATCAGCTTCCAAGTAAGGGATTTAAAAGAGGGACATCCTCCTTATTAGCTCTAGATTCTGTTTACACAGTGTTCATATTTAATTTAAAGTAAGGCATTTTCATTTTAAGTAGGAGATTATTAAGCAATTAAGAATATCTATGCATCTTTAGCATCTGACATGTCTGTATTCAACCTTGACCCTCATATTTTGAAATTTGAAAACTATTGAGGATCATATCTTTCTTGCATGGTTCTCATAATAGTGTAAAATATTGACATGTTTCATGTATTCAGTAAGTGCCTTGGCCTCTCATTGTCTTGATAACAGCAGACAGGATTCAACTCAGAGGCTGAAAGTTGGAGTCATATAACTTTTTATTATTGACTAGGAGTAACAGTACCACCCAGTGTGGCACAGAGAGCTCTGCATTTTCCCCAAATAGTTACTACTCTATTTATTTAATTACTTCAATAATTTCAATTTACTTTGATTAATTTAAACATTTTTTTCTTTTTGCCAACCTTTTCAAAAGATTAGGACTAATGTTTACAGCAAAGTTTGGTTATTATTTTATCATTCTGATAATGTAACCTTTGACTCAGGCTTTTGTTTGTTGTAGGAGGTGAGTGATCTTAATAGGATTCTAGTGTGGTCTAATCATGACATTCTCATTAAATTTCACAATATTTCCCTGAGAGCTATAACCAGGTGTACTATTCCTATTTGCATTGATTTGATCAGCCTATTGATGGCTTTTGCTTGAAATGTCTCCTTTGGGAATTTTTGATGAGCTTTTATTGGAATTATTTCAAAGTGGGGAAGCACCAGATTCAGCAAATTCTGTTCTCCATTTGAGGTTAAGAAAATCACAGGTTCAGATGGCTCTAAGCTAATGTAAACAGGCAGATTTTGTGGAAATTTACAAGCCTGAGTAGTCATAGACCTTGTAAATAGGTAGCCTTGGCAGACAATACCAACTTAGAGAAGGACAAGCGAGTCATAGGCAGAGTCATAGTGATTTGTCCCCTGAACCTTCACCCAGCCGATACCCGGTTCTGAAAGATATCTGTATTCCCTCGAACACCCACACTCCAGTGTCATTCCCTTCCCCACATCCTGCCTTTCTGTGTTTATAACCCCTGTGTGAATGAATTACGATTTGAGAAAAAATAAATTATTTTAAAAAAAAAGAAAATCAAAGATTGTGTCACAATTTTCTTCATACAGAGCCAAATTGATACATACATACATTGTCTAAGTAACTTTGTTAGGTTGCTGCATAAATGACAAGAATAAAATATATATCAACCTTCTTTTCATTTCTCCCAGACTTCAGTGCTCTAGGAAAAAAGTTATTCTAAGTCTGGGAAAGCTACAGATTGGATGGAGAATGCTTTGTGCTCTCTTCAAGGAAACTGTGTTTTATGATATCATGAACGGTTATCATCTAGACATTAAGTAAGATACTGATGTCAAACCCTTCTCTCCTTTATTTATCTTACATATTTTTCTTTCATTTTTACACATTTTCCCTTATCCAACTTTCAAAGTCTTGCTTGAGACAATTATTTTAATAGAGAAGAGTCACCTATGTTTCAGAAATCAACTGTATTTGAGGTATTTAATTTATTTTAAAAGGTCTAGTTAATGCACATGCTCATAACTGGCCAAAGTTCTAAAAATAGGTGATAGGTAAACTTTAAAAATGACGTCTGTATCACATCTTGCCCCCTGGTTCAAGGAACATGTCAACACAGAACATATCACACAATCATTACATTCATGAATTCACAGAAGCTGTGGCTTATGGTTCATGATGAGGCCCACCAACATTTCAGCATTGATATAAAAGGGTCATAGGAGGCCCCATCTCTACGTAAGGATCTATCAATTATTGACTAATGAGGAAGGGGATCGTTTTTCTTAAAGATTGTAGCCATCGATAAGTTAGCCATTATCCAGTGAATAGCATCACACCTATTCATATACAAAGCCACACTAATGAACCTCAGTGGGTTAGTTTGAAATTCCATGAACATGTTCTGTGCACTGAAGGGACAAATAAAAATTAAATAACAAGATAGATTTGTGGTCAAAAGAAGTAACAAGTTGTCAACAATTAGAAGCTGATGGGCCAACCTAATATCTTTGGGAAGTCCAATGCCTAATTAAAATACAGTTACACAATACTCTTCCTTCTCACTTTGTCTCTAAATGAGACAAAGAGTTTTTGTTCAATATAATGAGCATATTTTGTCATCTGTCTCTTTATTAAATATAAACTATTCATAGCTGCATATCCAGAAAGTTATCTATAGGATTTCTATAAAAATGATACCAAATTAGTCACCATTCAATAACTATTAAAGAAATTAAACTGAACAAACACTGACTGTCCTAAAACTACCCTGGCCTCTAAGCATCAGACTTGGACCAATCAGCTAGCCCTTTGGTAAAACTGTGTAATGGATTCAATTCATAATTGGGGAGCTCTGTTTATAATGCCACAAATCTCTTTGCTTAACTTTTACGGTCTTCTTACTATGCACATCATGCCAGAAACATAGGCAAAATGGCTGACTCTTGGGTAACCAGAGGTATGTGGTACCAGTGCTTCCCTTAGGTTAGACGGCCTTAGACAACAGCCTATTAGTTAAATATATAGACACTTAGAACGTTGAGTGTCACTTATGTCATTATTAGTGTATGATGGGAACTATTTGATTCTCTATATAACCTTCATCCTTAAAGTGTATCTATATGAGTTACATTGTTCTATCCATCCATCCACCTGTCCACCCCATCCATTTGTCCATCCATCCAGCAAGAAAGAAAATTATTGAGAAATGTATGTTAGGAAGTTATTATAAATACTGTGCATATTAAAAAGAAATGAGAATAAAATGAAGATGAAAAAGAGAGGCAAAAAAAGAGGCATGAGCAAAGGAGGAGAAAACCATTTACAATGAATAATCTTGGTAAGTATACAGAGTGTGTATGCAATCAAATAGCTATGAAAACACAAAAATGATATTTTTTGTCCATTTGCAATATTTATTCTGTTTTCTTTTACTTAAAGATAAATATGAAAATAAAATTATAGCAAGGGTGCAATGTTAGGGTTTTTTCCTTCATACTTTAAAGTACTTATCAAGAAATTATCTTGATATAAAGTTATGTTAAAACTTATCTAAAAATGCTATAGTGTCCATGCCTGTTGACATACATGGCCATTTGTTTTTCTAAAATAAAGATAATTTAAGAAGTTGATTAAAATTGCTTAGTAAGTTGTTCACTTAGACATTTACTTCATTTGAATTATTGATTGTTTATTTGGTCTAGCATAAATATTTTCATCATGAACATTGATGCTGTTTTAGATTTTATAATTCATTTATTGGTACGACAAACAATAGACATTATTAAGTCAAAGGTGGCATTTTCTTAAACTTAGCTTTTATCTTTCATGTTATTTCTCTATATCAAACATTGTCGAAAGTTTTGTAATATCCAATTTGTACTTTTTGGAGTCCCAATAACTCCTCTTTCCTAATGCTAAAGCTCCTTTATATAATAATTTCCTTATGACATAAAATTAAGGGAATCATTTGCCTTGTTGTCTGTAATTATCCAATTTCCACCTCATCTATATTGTTCCTTCATAGCACATAACGACCACCAAAATTGGATTTTTTTCTTATACATCATAAAGCTATGTCAAATCTGTTATTGGAAGAAGTTGAATTGCCAGCTTTTATCTCAATTTCTTCACTGTTGCTTAAGAGGATTACTGGCCTCATCCCTCTCCACCAGGGTGGTTCACAGTGACAGACACTATTGCAGCTCAGATCTGAAAATCAATGAGCTGTGACTCAGTGATTCTGATTAACTGAGCCTCTATTGCCTGGTGGAAGATGCTTAATGCTAGTTAGCTCTAGTTATGCAAACCAAGATTTGCCAGAGCCAAAAGCTACTTTTCTTCTCTCTAAATCCAAATATCTAGGGAAAAATGGGGAGAAGAACAATGATACAACCATGAAAGAGAATGTCAGAGGTACCTGCTTATGTGCTATTATCCATTAAAAGGAGGCTTTGTATTAGATGTAGATAGACAGATGTACAGGCAGGTAGACAGTCAGTCTGACAGATGGACAGATAGGCAAATAGGTGGGTAAACAGATAGATACATAATTCCTACAAGGAAAATTATAAAGGAAAAATAATTATACGCATTTTCTCATTTTTAAATTGTGCAAAAACTATGGTGTAGTGAGACAATAAAACTTTTTTTAACTGGATAAGTACTATAATGATCACTATCTTTTTATATTTTAGAGGTAAGAGGAAAGAACTACCTTATGTCTGTACAAGGAGAGAAACAGCCAATTGTTTCTGCTTAAAGGTATTTTTTTTCTTGAGGAACATTGTTACTTTTTTAAAGAAAATAAAATGGGTCCAACTGGACCCAGTATTACAGAATTGCATCTGACGTCACTCAGTGTACACCACCAGCCTGCTGAACAATACATAGTAAGTGAAACACTTCAACTCTCAACAAGCACTCTTTCAACCCAGCGTTGTATGTGACTATAGAGAAATGCAAACGATCCTCTGCAACTTTCTTAAAAAGAATAGAAAACTGAACCCCTCCCCACAAGTTAGGAGACTCAGCGAGGTCATAAACCAGTTGAATTCTTAACATGAAGAGTAAGGAGCTTGAAAATAAGAGCTTTTAGAGGGGTTAAAAGAGCACAAGATTCAAACCATGGCAGTTTTTATGCAGTTTAAAGTATCAGCAGGAGCCTTGTGAGATGATACACTGGATAAAGATGCCTGCTGACCCGCCCAATGATCTCAGTTCTGTCCCTAGTGGAAGGAGAATATGGAAGATCTTCTCAAGTTGTCCTCTTACTTTTCATGAAAGTCATGGCACATGCACACATGCATATAAAATTAATTACAAATAAACAGATTAATTAATTAACTAAATTCAAATTTTGAAATGTCATTAGGGTCATCTTATCGATCATTTTCACTTTAGAGAATGTAATTTATTATTATTTTTTTAAAATATAAGTACTTTGTGTTTTTTTATCGCTGGGACAAAGGTACTTTGCAGTCAAGTAACTTAAGAGTGAGGGAAATTTGGAGTTAAGTTCACCTCTCATTAAAATAGCTCATCCGATATTACTAAGAACCACAAAAGAGCCATTGAAACCTGACGCTTCAGAGAAAGAAATTTTTATTGTAATACTGCAAGAAATCAGTAACCTTGCTTCTAAGTATCATTGCTATGGCAAAAGATTAGTTCATTCAATAAGAATCTTGTGGTGTCGAGCTGACACGGGTGCGGTAAACTTTGTGGAATGGCTCAGAGGATTACACTAATTAAGGATAATCTCATTTGGACAATTTTATCTTCTAGAAAAGAAATGTGATGTCATCCTCTGGGAAAAGACAATGTTTAGTCTCTGGAGATATGGGAGGGAAAAAAAAAGCTCTCACAAGATATGTGCAATAACAAGAATTAGGGTTGATCTAAAGACAGTCTTAGATCTACCCATTGCCTCTCAAAAGATCCACCACATAGACTGTTAAGCCCCATAATTATCTCCCCTATTTGTGACAAGCGTGGACTAATCAGTCTCTGAGGGAGTTTCCAGCCGATGCTGCGCAGAGCGTGTGCATTTTTCAGTCCTCACCATGCTATTCTGTACTCTGAATCGCAAAGAGCTGACCAAACTTCATTATCCTCATCTAGACCAGAATTAATTCAAATTAAGAAAAATAGGCGTTTTTTAAACAGCCACGTGCTTATGATTTAGAACAAAGTATTTTCCCTATTTTTGTAACAGCAGCATAGGTTCTAGCTGCCTATAATCTCATATTAAAAGATTAGAAAGAACATCTGAAGAAATCAGAGACTGTCTAATTGAGGTTCTTGCCTTTAATCCTGCGAGCCGACTCCCTCTTGGATATCAAGATCTGTCAGGGCTGAGTCAGGGGAATTCTGTAAGGAAAAAGCAACCATGAGGAACATAACACATTCTTTTCCCAGTTAAAAAATAAAAAGGAAAAAAAAAACCACAGTTGGTGATATCAAAACCTAAGCCACCATAAAATCAGGGGGCACACCCAAAGTAGATTTGTAAATATAAGCTATTAAAAAGAGAAATAAACTTGACAGTGTTTTTTTGGTGTTTCAAAAAGTGTGTAAAATGGGGTGCAGAAATGAAAAATTCACAGGAAACATCAAATAATAATGTAATAGAAAAAATGGAATCCAAGATAGCATGAAATTAAGAAGAACTTTACTGAGCGTATTTTACTTCTATGTTGAGTCTTAAAGCATTGAGTATGTCAGTCTACTTAATAATCTTGTCAGAAAATTGCATGCTAATGAATATTTCATACTAATTTCAAGATGTTTTACTATAAAAAGTTTTCTGGGTAACTTATTATTGTACACAATAGACTATAGACTTCACTTGCTTCAATGATCATTTCGTGTTGTTTACTAAAAGAAAGTAGTTTTTGCAGTAGTAGGTTAAATTAACACTAAAAAGATGAAATTTATTTTGTTTTATGGAACAAATATAATACATTTATAATATAATAAAAAATAAAGCCCTAACCAAGAAGAAATAAATGAAATAAAATAGTGCACTAAACTCAAAATATATTTTTAAATAATAACATGCTTTAATAAAACAGCAGAATGTATATTCCTCACTAACTACTTAGAAATTGCTTAAAGTATGTAAACTATGCATAGATTATACATAATACAGATATATTTATAAATAGATGTGTATCAGGAGCATATCTCTTCAATCTATTATCCATTAATACATTAAAGAGTTAATTTATCTCACATTTAAGAATTTTTCTTTTACTTCCAACATAAATTTAATTCTGTAAAAATCATTTTAATCTTCGAAATAGACAATTTAATATTTTGTCACCAATCTTTAAGTAAAAAGATCTCTTTATAGTGAGAACTTGAAACATGATCAAAGTTGCTGTGACTCATTCTATAATACCAGAAACAGAACTTTGGGAAGCAAACATAAGTATGGGATAATTAATTCAATTTAATACATTTTTCTTTCTAATTGAAGGTAGGAAGTGGTTTGACCAGCACATGGCATCTCACAGTAGATTCCATATCTACTCAGAAAACACTGGCCCCTCATTTATCATGAGCAGGTGTAATTGACATTTAAGCTGTACCTACACAGATAGGTATGTCTGTTCAGTTAACAAAGCTGAAAGACATGAAGTTATTTCAAAAGGAGCTTGGTAAGTACTTTAATGAACCCATTGTCTTCTCAGTATCGTATCATATCATTTCATACCATGTCACAGCTACAATCCTCCCCATCCTACCGTCTAACTACAAACTAGTGGCTAGTTTCAAGTCAAGGTGTTTATATCATAAAAATAAACAGCACAAAATAACTGGAGAGGAACACATCAATGGTAAATATAATTACCATGATCTTACCATAAAATTCGAGGTTGTCACTCATGATTTTAGGGATTTTGTCACTGCATGAGAATGTGTATTTGGGGTCCTTCATCATCAGATATTAGATGGGAAATAACAACCACTTATTTAGTTTTTATATAGCCTGGTTTGTCTGACGCCTACTTTTAGCTTGACTTCTCAGATTGAAATAACAAAGAAAACGTTGAGTATTTTACATGTTGGAAGTCATAAAATGATTCATTTTTTTTGTGTTGAAATTGAATGTTTTATGTATTTTGTTATTAAATTATTCTTTATGGTTTTGTGTTGAAAGATGAAAACTAAGTATTATTATTTAGCCATTAAACCAGTGTAGTGTACATTTTAATTTAAATACCATCCATGAATCATAAAAAAATTGAACAACCAGAAACTTGGAACTCATAAACAACACTTAAAAAATTTAACGTTTATGTTATCTTAGGATTTCACAGACATGGCAGTGGTGTGACAGGTTAGATCATGGATAGAGATTGCTTAAGTTGCTCATGATTGGGGTACAATACTATACTGTGAAGCAGGGTCCAAAAGTGTCATCTGAATAATGTAGAAGAAATATGGTAGAACCCTTGTGTATCCATGTACAGGATTCAGATTCAGTCATGGAAGAAGATTTACAAAATTTAAATGTCTAAACAAAAATCTGTGATGGACAGGGACAACAAGAGTGAAGGGAAATAGAAGAAGAAAGAAGGGAAAGAAGGAATAATAAAGAAAAGCCATGAAGGAAGGAGTCAGGGAGAGGGAGGAGGGGGAGGGAAGAAGCAGAGCGGGAGACAGAGAGACACACATACACAGAGACAGAGACACAGAGAGGTATACACATACATCACACGCACACACACACACACACACACACACAGAGACAGACAGAGAGAGAGAGACAGACAGAGAGACAGAGACAGAGAGAGACAGAGAGAGACAGAGAGTGAGTGTGAGAGAGAGAGAGGGAGAGAGAGAGAGAGAGGGAGGGAGAGAGGAGAGAGAAAGAGAGAGAGAGAGAGAGAGAGAGAGAGAGAGAGAGAGAGAGAGAGAGAGAGAGAACCTAAAGCATCTAGGCATTAATGATGTTCAAGGTCTACAGGTGAGGCCAATGTACAGACAAGGTTGAAATCTATTGATCCCTTCCAACTCAGCTTTCTTCCTGGCAACTTATAAGACAGTCTTAAATGGTTTCTTGGAACTAGAGCCTCCTCCTAATGAACTAGAAGCCATTAGGACAATTCAATGGCTCTAACACGTTTTTATGTTCAGGTGTTTTTATTTTCGAGGCACTATGGAGCGTTATTGATGTTGTGCCTATAACACCATTTACTACACTGGAAATTATAACCAAGACATTTAAATTCACTCATTAAATAACTGAAACATAAAAGCATTGGATCCAGGACAGAGCATCACAAATGCATTTCATATAAAATTGTATTTTATAACACAGAAGAATCAAGGGGAAAGCAATAATGTTTGAAATATTTGCAAAATCTTTTGGATCTTTAGTTCTGTGGAAGGTAGCCCTGTTTCATGTTGGGTTTATCTCAGTTCATGCAAAAACACATGTATGGCACACTTCTCAATGTGCTTCCAAAAGAAAGAAAGTGAAACTGTAAGTACCATCGTGGAATTAAGACACTGTTAACACCATGAGCCACTCTTGCTGAATCCCACCCCATCTTACAAACTGATGGCACAAACCACATAAACAACCACAGCGCAGACAAATACAAATACATTAGCAAATCTGTCGTCTCCAAAATATTAATGTAAAGGAACTGCTTATGTATGTAAATTAAGATTCTGTCTGTTGCCCCTTACTTGGTGATAGGTCATGGGGGAAAACTTTCTGTCTCAAACTGTAACTTCTATTACTGTTACTGTGATGCTCGAGGGTCAACACAGTGCTTTGTGTATGCTAGGCAAGTGGTTTTCCAGCTACATACCCAATCCTCAGCATGACATACTTCAACAATTTCTCATCACTAAAATTTTAATAGATCAAAAAGTCCATGAAAACTATGATTGTTTCACTGAATTATTTTTGGACATCTAAAAATTCCAATGTTTACTCCTCAAAATTTTGCAGTGTTGTTGGAGACACACATCATGGGAAATAAAAATTAGAGGGGTGTTTTGCAATGTCGAATTTGCACACGAAGTTCCATGGGAATGTATGTTTGTAACATGTTCTTTAAATTTTTGTAAACGCTCTAACTTTTTACTCTTCATTTTCACCTAAGTTTTCCTCTGTATTTTTTTTTAAATTAAAGAACTAAGAAATGAAACAGAGGCTTTGGTAGGCAAATGTATAGAAATGATTGTGTCGATGGAAGTAGCCCTGACTCATGGAAACAAATGCCATGCTTTATCTGAATATACATCCTAGATTTTAATTTTTATATATGGGTATGCATATGGATGTAGGCAGAGGTCAAGAAACTAGAAGGAGATCATAAAATGAGGGGTAAAGGTATCAAGAGAATGGATCGAGAAAATTAACAAAATGTAATCTCATGGATATGACTGGAAAGTGTATCCAGGATGCTATGATGAGGTAGGAGGGAGACCAGCAGGGGGCGCTAGGGAGGAGGATTGGAGGAGAGGAGCAACAGAAAAAGAAGTATGCATGGAAATGTCGGGAAATCGATTGTTTTGTATGCCAATAAATCAAAAATGTCAATCAACAGAATGGCAAAATGAAAGGAAAGCACAGCTCAGTTGTAAAGTGGCAATCCTGAGTTGTAAATATGGCCCAGACAGATTTTTATATGTTAGTTTATATTTATTCCTAAACATTTGCAATTGCTGCCCCCTGGGTGTGAATGTATTCCCAGAGTTCATGTATTGGAACCTTCGTTTCCATGATGCTGATGTTGGAAGGTAGGTCCTAATGCTTGGTTCTTGGTGTGTTGGCCACATGAATTGATAAAGGTCAGGAGTGGGTTCTGTATAGAAAGGCATCCAACTTCCCCTCAAACACTCTTTCTCCTCTCTATATATCAACACTATATACCATGCCCTCAGACCTCTGACCTCAGACCTCTGACCTTAGACCTCTGCACTTCCATAATGATACACTGATCTGCCTATACTCAACAAAGGACTGTCTGTGGCTTAGTTAGCATAATATAGGACTAAGTCCTTGGGGCTGCTACTGCCCTTGCTGTTGGCCTTTACAAAGAGAATAAAGTTTACTTTATGCGTAGCACAGGAGTTGGAGAGGTGTGACAGTGACTTGTGTCTGCCCTGGTGAGGGCCCTTTGGAGGATGACATCATATTGAGAGAGCCTGAAAGGAAGAGAGAGAGAGAGAGAGAGAGAGAGAGAGAGAGAGAGAGAGCGCGCCCATGGTGAGATGACCTTCAAACTGAAGTACTATTCTATTCGACTTACCTCCTGTAATATTGAAAAGGGTGGGTTTTTTTTTTTTTGAGGTAGACGAGGGTGAAGAGGAGAACAACAACACAGAAGACAAAAAAGAATGGAGGCATAACGGAGGTGCGGAGGCTGTGGAGTGGGGGGTGGGGCAGAGGAGAATGTGATGTAAGGAGTAGGAGGAGGGAAGGATCAACAAAACAGGCACTTTTCAAAAACACCAAAATCAAACCCAATATTATATGTTGCGATAATTAATTTTGAATGACATAGTGTCTTCCCTCGGTTTTTATTTTCTTACCTACTGAAATCTCGTTTGGTTACTCCGTATGCTGGACTGTGTGTGCAGCAGGGACACACATCCCGTCTCACTGTCTTGACCACCACTCACACAATAATTTGAATTGTGATTCTATTCTCTCAGATTCCAGCTATTTCCTCTTCTCAATGTCATCAGCAGACCTAACAAGCATACTTGATGGTCTATCATTCTGCTCATTGGAAAATGTTAAATAGCATGGAAATGGAAACTGACCCCTGCAGAACACTTCTTGTTATATTTTTCCCTTAATTCATTCCCAAAATGATACTTATAATCTGCATGTTTAGATGTCTGTCCAGTAAGATAGGCTGCTGGTTCTTTGGTATATAATATATTTCTAATAATTAAGAAATATTCTAATTGGGAAACTATATAGAACTCCTATAGAACTGATTATCCCTCATAAAGGAGGGTGGACATAAGCATAAATAGGCTAAAATTGGCCCTTAGAACAGCAATGCAAAGTCAGGAAGCAAGGAAAAACCCATACTATATCCAGGTGTACATTGCTTGCTTCAAACTTACTAAAATACCCACATGACCCATGGGAAATTATAAAGAAAAATAGTGTTTTATAAATCATTAAAGTTTCCACTGTAGCATTCCTAGTGGAAAATTATGGCTAAATAACTCTCTTTACTTCTCTTTCTAATTAGGACATCATATCTGGTGGACCCTGGCTTATCTCTCTTTGCACCCCCACCCCTAACACACACCATTCAAATGGGATGTGATTCAAAAAACCTTTTCATTAAAGAGCAATATGGCAGTATTGATGTTTTTAACTGTTAAACTCTTAGCAGTGTGTGTGTGTGTGTGTAGGTTGGTGTCTGTTTTTAGTGACAGGTTCTTGCTATGTAATTCAGGATTAACCTTGAACTCATGTCTCTGCCTCCTCAGTGTTAGGATAACAGGATTAATCAGGGATATCTATATGTATGATATATATATATATATATATATATATATATATATATTCTAACATTAAGTGATTTCATTATATTAGTTTTCAGAGAGAACAAGATAAGATGATAATGAAACAAAAATGAAGGTTATTGAATTTTCACCATGAAGTGTATTTTAAGATAATTGACCCTGTTCCTGATTAAAATCAGTTGACAATTATTATTAAATGCCAATGTATGTGTATACATCAGAGATGATTATAAATGTTACAAAATAAGTTAACCTCTTGTAATTCTTCAAGGGTTGTTAGGCAGCCAGTGAAGACCTGACTAGAATGGATGGTGTTGATAACATGTCCCAGGATACCTTTCTACAAGAACAATATTTTACAGAATATATCTCAAATGATGTCTCAAGACACATCACTAAACCAATGATTGATGATATTGGTTTGATTTTTTTTAAAAAAAGGAATGTGTGGAATCACAGAGTAATGTTTGAGCATATTCCAGATGGTAGGAAAAATGTGTAAAAGCAGGAGACATTAAAGGCATACACAGATAAAGCCGGAAAATATAAAATAAAAATTTCAGATACTAACCACATATTTGAACTGTGGGACTTTGTAAATGTTAGTACCTGTCTTGTACTGCAGGATCCCTATGCTGATAGGTGTTTTAGATAAGTGTTGGTAACATAAAATAGATGTTTTTTGTATTGGGCCACCATCTCTCCGTTTCAGCGGCATTCTGGAGAAGCTTAGCTGAGAAGTTCGACTCAGGTTCTCAAAAGTCTACTGTTTAGTTGCTGGCTGGGTAAATCCTTCTTTCAAGGCTCAGCTGAATCAGTATCTTAGAGGAGCCTCATCAAAGCTCTCTCATATGGAGCTCTACACAGGCCCCCAGGAAAGTTAGCTAGCTTCCCTTAGAGCTGGTGAACAGAGATAGGATGTTTCATATCCTAAGAAGCATGATAACACATCACTCCATAATCACACCACAAGAAGTGAATAAATATGCCCATCCCACACCTGAGGAGAAGAGGTTCTGAAATCTGGGAGACATGGCTCGATAGTTAAGGGCACTTACTACTCTTTCAGAGGACTGGGATTTGGGTTACTGCATCCACATCAGGTGTCTCACAACTGCCTGTAATTCCAGCTCCAGGGGATCCAATGTCTTCATCTCTAAGGGCACCGGGGCACACAAATCCACACAGAAAAGCATGCATATGCATCAAATAAACAAATAAATCTTTAAAAGAATACCTACTGCTATGCCACGTGGCACGGATGGGGGAAAAGACACCTACACCGCACAGGAAGCCTGTAGGAACACAGAACGCTGCCTACAGTCAAGCAACTCTGAACAGGAGAAGGAAGGACTTCCATAGGCCCATCTGCCATGACACCTGGGTGGGCTGTAACACCAAAAGGCCCACTTGCTGCCATAACAAGAGGTGTGAGCAGATGAGGTCACCCAGAGGCCCACCAGCCTCAAGGCCTGTCTGTAGTGGGATCCACTACAATGTACAAGCCTGTGGTGGACAGATGGGTAAGAAAAAGAAGCAGACCAATTGGAGTATTATGAAAGAGATGCAACTGGAGATGTGAAGTTGGATGAGAATAGCCTATTGTGCAGCTGACTCAGATGGATACAGAGACCCACAGCCAGAGCGGATGGAGCTTCGGGATTCTGGTGGAAGAGTTGGAGAAAGAATTGCAGGCCCGGACGGGGATAGGAACTCCACAGGAGGACCAACAGAGTCAACTGACCGTGGAGAACAGACCCTGCACCTTGCTGAGGCAGCACAGTGGAGGTGGCCCTGATGGTGAATGTATGGGTAAGCCAGCCCAGAGAGCGTGAGGGCAGGAGAGATGACCTATTCCCAGGCTGCAGCACTTGAAGGATTGGGCCCTACAGAGAGGAGCTGACTCTAGAGGTGCGCGTAGTGGTGAGGCAACCCAAAGGCATGAGATTGGGAGAGCTGACCCTGCTTCCTGGCAGCGGGCTACCTGAGCAGTGCTGGAGAGCTTGCCCTGGAGGGACCGATACGGAATAGCCAGTAGGCTGCTCAGCTTGGCTACTGCTAAGCACAGATCTAGGGCTTTGAGTTCGCCCACCCCAAAATCTAATCATCTGTGAACTGTTGGAGCATGTGAAAGCGATCCAAAGCTGCAGGATCTCCCCGACACAGGGCAATAACGGTAAGTGGGAGGAGTCCCAGTGAGGATCCAATATTGATGTTGAGTCAGAAGCCAGAGGATTGCAACCAGACCAATGACTCAATGAACGTTTGCAAGTAATGATGTGTGGACAGAGGGGTACACTGTGGGACACACTGTGACATGCCTCATCTTCTATGTTTTCTATGCTTTTTTTCGTTTTGTTTTAGGTTTTATTTTTCTTGTTAGTGTGTTGTTTTTGTTTACTTTTGTTGGGGGAAGGTTTCAAGAGCAGAGGGCAGATATGAGGGGATGGGGAAGTGAAGAGGACTGGGGTGCAAGATATGACTTTCACAAAGAATCAATAAATAAAATATAAAAAAAATACAAAAATACATACTGGCATAGCTAAACAGATTGACAAGTTCAATTATTTATTAATATTTAGATGCCAATTCTCTTTGTAAGATGTGCTGTGTCCAAATGGCTACACAATCTAAGACTAAAGTATTTTATTTTTTTCGTACACATAATGTATTAAAATTGGTGACTTGTTTAAAAAACAAAACTCGTCAGTGAAAATAGATATTAGACACAAAATTATATGCAACAAGGGGGTTAAATCTCACAAACACAAGCTTGAGCCAGATGCAACAGAATAGATACCTAGTATAGATGTAGTTACCACATACAAAATATACACCTTGTATAATTCCATCTATGTAAGCCATGAGGAGTGGCCCAGGCAGAACACCATCGTCAGTTCAGCGACAGTCAGCTGAGAGTATTCATAAAATTATGATGGCTTACTGACTATGGCTTTGTCTTTCTTTTGAATGCTACACACTACTTAAACATTTTTACCAGTTTCAGCTTCGTTGTAGCTGAATTGAAGAATATGAAAGACATTTTTCTATGCTACTTTTTCCATTTATTTTTAAGTTTATTCTTTAGAAATCTCATACATGTTTACAATGTATCTTGATCGTATTCTACTCTCCAGTTCCCTCCCTCCCACTGTCCTTGTCTCTCAACTCTCTTCCTTCCAACTCCATGTCCTCTTACCTATTATTTTTTACAACTCGTTGAATTCACTTAGTGCTGCCCATATATTTGTGTTTGTGGAGTCATCCACTGGGGTGTGGGAAGACTGCCAGTGGCCACCCTTCAACAGTGACTTTCCCTCCTCCAAAGGGCATCATTGCCAATGACTAGGGATATAACCTCCCAACTCCATGCTGGGGCTTTTAACTGAATTGATCTCAGGCAGGACTTTTTAGGGAACCACAGCTTTTGTGGGCTCATCTGTGTAATAACCATGTTGTTGAGGTTTAATATGTTACTATGGATTGTAATGCTGAAAACTGGCCCCCAAGGCCTGGTTGCCTGCAGGGATGTGGTAATCCTCACATACACCAAGTGATGCTATGTAACTTTGCCCCTTAATTTAAACCGACTGATTGAATAAAGATGCCTATAACCTACACCTCGGCAGAAGAGAGATAGGTCGGGTGTTGGCTCCTGGGCTTGGAATTGGAGGCAGGGGCACGTGAGGAGAAGGAGAGAGAGGAGATGGAGTAAGGAAGGGATGCCATGGAGTCAGGAATCACGAGGACTGGCCATGAGGACTGCCCAGTCAGAATAGGAGTAGCCTAGGCAGAACATGATGTCTTAGTCAGGGTTTGTATTCCTGCACAAAACATCATGACCAAGAAGCAAGTTGGGGAGGAAAGGGTTTATTCAGCTTGCACTTCCACATTGCTGTTCATCACCAAAGGAAGTCAGGACAGGAACTCACACAGGGCAGGAACTTGGAGGCAGGAGATGATGTAGAGTCCATGGAGGAATGCTACTTACTGGCTTGCTCAGCTTGCTTTCTTATAGAAAGGACTATCAGCCCAGGGATGGCATCACCCACAATGGGCTGGGCCCTCCCAGCCATGATCACTAATTGAGAAAATGCCTTACAGCTGGACCTCATGAAGGCATTTCCTCAAGGGAGGTTCCTTTCTCTGTGATAACTCCAGCTTGTTTCAGTTGACACACAAAACCAGCTAGTACATATGGCAAGTCATATCTTGGGCTTATTGACAGGGAAATAGACCTAGTAGCATCCAGGGTAGATGTCTGCCCAGCTTCAGTGCTTTAAAGGCTTATTATAAATATAAAGTTTTGTGCCTTTTATCTGGGACTTGAATCATCAAAGGTTGTGTAGGAACCCCTGACTAAAATTAAATATTTACCACAGCACCATGCCATGCTCAGATGACAGCATTTCAGAGCATGTCTTCCCAGCCTCTGGCTCTCGTGCTCCTTGTAGCCTCTCTTTCCCCGTGTTCTACAAGCCTTGCTGTGGACTTGATTTAGATGTTCCATCTACAGCTGATAACTTACAGTCACTTAGTACCTGCACTTGGAGCAGTTCTGAGTCTCTTGCGTTAACCACTGCCCACTGCAGTAGAAAGCTTCCCTGACCAAGGCCAAGAGAAAACACTAACCTGAAATGTTTATTATTTCATGCTACTTTAGAAAATAACTCTACACCCTGTCGGCCGTCCTGTCAGTATGGCCCTGAGTTGCCGTTGCAGAGTAACTTTTTTAATACAATGTTAAAATGGAAATGAAAGGGAGAGGAAAATTTTTTCTTACCAGTCTATCTTGCTGCTGCAAACAAAATACCATTTCCCAGCCTTTGTTATACACTGCTGTTTGTTAATGACGGGGTGGGCCATGCGTTATGATGTTGTAGAACATGCTCAAAATTCCAAAATACTGTCCCTGGATGTTGACTCTCGCTGTGGCTTGTTTTCATTTTTTCATCCATCTGTCCCTTTCTGAGAGTTGTAATCTGCAGGGACCTATCAAGTAAGTTAACACCTCCTGCAATTCAAAACTGGGAGGCTGTGAGTTTCTTTCCCCTAGAAATCCTTAAAACATAGCCGCAGTTAGTTCAAATATTGACCAACTGCAGTCTCAATATAAAGAGAATATTCACTTTTAGTTACTTTTAACATTTTTTCATTCATTAATTTATTTAGTCACTTTACTTTTAACATCTTAAAATCTTCATTTCCTTCAAATTTACCCAAAAGGGATGGCAGAGACTATTGATCCTATAAATACGTTAAATTGCTCCTAGCAGGGATCTGAGGAATTTTTTGGAAGTGATGTGGTTTCTATTGGCTGGTACTTTTAAACTTCTTTCTTGGGTTCAAAGCCCCAGTAACTTTAACTACATCTAATCTTAAGATACTTATGTTTATTTCCTAAAGGACTTAACATTAAAAAAAAATCATCTAACTCTTTTCACTTCAATTAATTTTACATATAGTAAGTAGATTTTTATCAAAAGCAAGGAGAAAAGTGAATTTACATTTTAAAATTAGAGTCTGGAAGCAGAAATCATCTACCCTGTAACTCTAGGATCCCAAATCCTCAACTACATCCAAACAAGATCTGCAGCCTTGACATTTACATCCCTGCTAACGGAAGATTAGCATTTCTAGTAAGTCTATTTTGATGTTTAGTTTCACCATGATTATCAAGTCCCCCCCCAATTAACTTAATAGTCTTTTTATGAATAGATGTTCATGTGTAAGCCTCTAAAAGCAAGATCCTTGGGTACCAGGTCTAATCAGAAGTGATAATGCAAGTGGCTTCTCTTTTGTTGCTTCAGGAAAGGTAAGTTGATGTGCAGAAACCCAGCTCTTGGATACAGGGGTCTACATTAGAAAAAGACATGTCATTATCCATGTGACACAGGGGTAGTATGAGATTTTAGGTGGTCAGTATTAGTTGGGTATGAAGTGAGAACCAGACACTGTGTACTATACTGGCAATTAAAAGGAGAGAATGTATCTAACTCCCCAGGGAAACCAGCAAGGAGACAAATGAGGCAATGTTGGACAGAAGGAATAGAACTCAAGGAGTCAGCTAGTGTACGGGACAATGATGGAAAGGCGATTTGAGAGCTATATCTTAAGGGTAAATAATAGAATGTGACGTACACATGGATTTGTTGTTAGTTAAAATGATACTTTAAGTGGGAAAAAAACTAATTCTGAATGTATTGTTCCTTTAACAAGATAATTCTTCAGTTCCTTTCAAATTTACTTTGGTAATATTGTTTTTACTCAAGAGGTAATTCTGTCATGAGAACAAAAATAGCACACGATTCTCTTATTATTGAGGGAATTGTAAAAATATCCGATAAGTTCCTTTAAAGTTTAAGCCGCTTTATAATGCAATGACAAAAAGATGGTTGTAACTATGGCAAGGGGTCAGGCAACCTACACGGCAGCTGATTGTTTCAAACCACTGGGCTGCAGCTGCTGAGCGTGTTGGGCTCCCATGTCTGTTCTGTCCAGTGGCCGCTATGCCCACTGTTCTCTACAGGAAACGTGCTTATCTGGTTGTCTTCTGTGCTTCTGACTCGTTTAAATTCCATCTCCTCCACCAGGGTCTACATGTTCCTTCCAACACTCTACATGTGGTAAGCCAGCAAAAAGTCATTGCACTGTCTTTTTCTTTGTGTGAAAATGAAGATATTTGTGAACGTTCCAATGCCTTCTGTTTCTAGTTCAGGGCTTGAATCGCTCTGTATTTCAACACTTTATGAAAATCAGATTTCAGAATCAGCTACAGGATGCATGAATTTTATTATTAGGGCCGCAATTGAAAAATCTATCTTATGCATTCATGTACTTTCAACTTGAAATCTGAAGGCTTAGGTTAATTTCTCAGCACCGCTTACTTTGTCACAGGTTTTAAACATTCTGTACCTTAGAGCTAGAGAGATGGTTCAGTGGTTAAAAGCACTGGTTGTTCTACCAGAGGATCCAGGTTCTTAGTCCCAAGCACTATGGTGGTTTCAAACCATCAGCAACACTAGTCAAGGGAATCCAGTGCCAACTTGTGTCCTCTTCAGGCACTGCATGATCACAGTGCACAGACCAACATGCAGGCAAAACACCCATACTCATGAAATAAAGTTATTTTAGAAAAAACATTCTATATTACATGGTCTCTTTTCTTTTTGTAGATTTTTCTCATATTGCTTTATTTGAGCAATTTTTCTTATTGGCCTTTTCCTTATAGATTATGGCTTCCAATTTCGAGTTTTCATTTGTGTGTGTGTGTGTGCATGTGTGTGTGTGTGCATGTGTGTGTGTGTGTGCATGTGTGTGTGTTTGTGTGCATGTACACATATACAATAATCATGTTTATTTTTTAATATTTTATTTATTTTTTATTCTTTAATCTTGTTTTACAGTCCATTCTTTATCCCCTTCCTGGTCTGTCCTCTGACTGTTCGTCACCCCCTACCTCCTACACCTCCAACCCACCATCCTGTCTCCAAGACAATGTCTCCACTCCCCCCAGCCCCACCCCACCAGACCTCCCCACTCCCTAGAGCTTCAAGTCTCTTAACAGTTAGGTGCATCTTCTCTCACTGAAGCCAGACTCGGCAGTTCTCTGCTGTATATGTACCAGAGGCCTCTTATCAGTTGGTATCTGCTGCCTGGTTGGTGGCTCAGTGTCTCAGAGATCTTGGGGGTCCAGGTTAGTTGAGACTGCTGGTCTTCCTATAGGGTCATCCTCCTCCTCAGCCTACATGGTCTTAATTTATAAAATGCAGCAAACACCAGTTTAATCAGATTTTAGAAGAAATTAAAAAAATTATTAAGAAGTTATATTTATAACAAACCTGATAGGATGTGTAATTACTGATGGGAAAATAATTGTCAAAGATAAAACAAACAAACAAACAAACACCAAAACCGAACCAAAAGGAAACACTTGGTTTCATCAACAAACCCCCTTTGCGTTTTTCTGGGTGCATATCTAAAGTACTGGAAGTTTCCTCTCTGTGTCCTCGTGGTGTACTCAGGCCAACTGTGACCATGGCACTTTGAAAAATGTGCCAATTTGTGCTGTAAAACTGAACAGCTTATAAGAGGTAGACTGTTTGGTTCATAGGACACATTTGATAGAGGAATATATTCTTTGGCTGAGTTGAAATATGTTAACCTTGCAATATCTTTTGTGCCACCGAACGGGTGACTTATCCCAGGAGCTTAGTATCATTTTGCGGTGACGAGCCATTCACTTTGCCACTGTAGAACACCTTCTCTATGCTGCTGTGAATTACTGCTCAGTTAACATTGTTTACCACCTAATTATTGAGAAGCGCCTCCATCCATCACTGACAGCTCACTAAATGACTCAAGACACTATAGTATTTGCAACTCGAACAACAAGGTCATCGCAAGTTTAATTAGCCACTATCCATTACCAAACAGCAAATAGCCTATGATTAGCAGCAAAATTCCAATTTCTGAGTATGCCTCATAAAATGATGGAGAATTGCTCATTTCCCAGTGATTCTAATAACAAATATATGTAATATCACTTACAAAATGTTTTATTATAATCTAGAATGAGCAGTGAGCGGAATTAGTCAGAGGTTACTGGAAAATCTGTTGGTTCTTAATTTTAAAGTACCTTCTAGCATTTGGTTAAAAAGGACACTGTTATTATTACCATGTGAAAGTGAGGTTGAACATTCTTTTTAGAATTTAAATGTGAATAGATAAATAAAGTGTGAGCCAGTCCTTTGTTATCCGTGCTGTGATTTAAACCTTCAAAATTTCTGGAGACCAGCCAGTGTTTACACAAAAGTAAAATTCTTAAGTTGTTACAAATTTTCCAGATGCATGCAGGATCTGGCTCCCGTATGTCTTCCGGTGAGGGTTTTATTGTCCTTCCCACTCTGGCTGATGGACTGGGCAGAGGCCTCTGGCTAAATGAATGCATAGTGGGTCTCATTTAAAAAAATGAAATATAAGAACTGAGCCAAGGTCAGGACCCCGATGATTAGCTAGGATCGATCAAAATCATCATTTTGAGAGACCGTCTGTTTGGGATCTTAAGTACCAGCTTCCCCGCGGGAACGAGCCCATCTCTCCTTTCTCTTCTCTGCCCTATCAAAGCATCTTCAATTTTGAAACTTGGGTGGATACAATGAGTATCACTTTTTACATTATATTCATATTTGTTTTATTTTATGTCAAATGTTAGTTAAGATACTTGGTTACCCGATCTTTTGTCATGTAAACATGACTAAATTATCAATGACTATAAACAGCTTAAAATTTTAACATTGGACACTGATAGAACTCTAAAAATGTGTCATACCATGAAATAAAAAGTACAGCAATAAACTATTTCTTGACCAACTCAAACAGAAGGTAAGTCATTGATTTCTCTCTGGATTTTTTAATATACAAATTCTCAAACTTGAGTGAATATTATACTCAAGTTATAATATAGATTTCTGGAACACTTCCCAAGGGATCTAATTCCCTGTGTCTCAGATAGAGCACGTGGTCTTGAGAAAATATCTCACAAAAAATTAGAGAAACCAGCATGCAAATAAATCTTAAGTAAAATGTCCAAAGGCGGGAAGTTGAAATTTTAGTGTTTGCAATAGTCTGTCGCAAAAATATCTTTGCAAATTTACAAAGTCAATCACACTGTTGTATTGCTGTTTATCTCGTCTATTCCTTTATTGATTTGTAATATAAAATTGTAGTATTTTTAGTATTGGCATATGTTAAAACATTGGCACTGTAGCGTACTTTAAATCCGTGGAAGAGTATTTAAGGCTGTGTGAATCTAAGAGATTTGTAATAAGCCTGTGACTTGAGTATGTGGTTTGTATTTGGTGTATTTTCTCCCATCATGTGGCTTGCATTGTAATAAAAATTCTGGTGTATCAGTGGCACCTGAATATTCTACAGGATTCCATTGCTTGCTATGTTTCAGCCTATAAACATGTGCTCTAGCATATTCCTATGGTGAAAGAAGTGATGTCACATGTTGACACAGATGCAGTCTTTGGGCTTTTTTTCGGTTTGCACAAGGAACAGAAATAAAGTCTCATTTTGAAAGAGGAAAGTACTATATTGTTCTTGTTTCTCCTTCCACCAATTAGAATACCATTCTCTTTTAAGTTTGTCATTGCAAACTCCTCTTCAGTATAAAAGACAAAAATTATAATATACCTAGAAAACCTGTAACATACTCATTGGAATAGTTGTTCTTTAATTTATATGAAAGTATCTTTATAAATCTGATGATAATATATACTTAAAATAGAATCAGTTATGCATGTTTGTGCAGATATAACTTGATGCCTGTTACCTGAGCACATCACCCCAAACTGCATGCCTAATGAACTTGATTAAATAATTACAATGGTAATTATCATCCTATTTTTCTGTTGCAGTTGTCAGTGTGGTTCTTATATTCCCAGTGTTGTAAATTTCAATTTTCTTTCCTCTGATGAAAGGATAAGATGAGAGCTGTACCTGAACTTTGTAGGTACACAGCTTGGGCTGAGTTCAGAGCATTTCTTTCTTTGTTCTAACTATTCCCAGGGCTAGTCCTGGAAGCTTATAGCTTCCATATAATCTAATCTTCCAAGACGACTCATTTAATCCAGAGGCAGAGGCCTCGGTCTGACTTGCTCTGTTTGACCTTATACTAACTTTGGCAGTAGGTTCTAATCTTCTGGCTCATTCTTTGACTCATTTTGTCTTCACCTGTATCTAGCTTGTTCTCTCTGAAACCTGTCTCTGTACCACTATTCCTGTACACCTGTGATAAACCACCACCACCTCCCTCACTCCTCCCTCCCTCCATCCCTCCCTGCCTCCATCCCTTCCTCCCTCGCCCCCTCTCTTTCTCTCTCTCCTTGCTTTTAAGTAGCATCTCCTGTGCTATTCTTGTGAGAGTTGGGTACATCCTAACTCTGACTCATTCTGTCAAATCTTTCTCTGATTTGTCACTTTCAAACATGACTGCTTCCTTCTATGAATTGACTTTACCTTCCTTGTTTGGGATGAAAGATGTGTACTAAGGGCATGTCTGTATTCTAGCAGGAGCATTTGAAAGTGTATCATTCCAGCTGGATCAAACAAACCTAGATTGTCTTTGAGTGTGATCTTGGCCAGAGCAGCCATGTTGCTGGCTTAAAATTCCTGTACATAGTGTCCCACTAACCTAAAAAATGCATTCATTCATTTATTCATTCATTCATTCATTCATATATACATGCATTCACTGTGTATTTACATGTTCTATGCAGTGAACATAAATGAAGGATTTGGTCACTGTTCAGGAGAGCATATATCTCTTGATATGTCAACCCATTGCTAATCTTACAGATTTTCTTCACTACAAGAATTCCCAAAGATCTTCCTTCCTCTCACTCACAATCCCAACCTCCTTTCATCCCTTCTACACCCTATATCCTTCATCAGAAATAGTTATAATTATGCTGGGTTCCAACTTCGTTGATTGAGTCAACCTTCAAGTCTACTATCATTTCCTTAATGGGCTTAGTGAAAGTAATGAAGTATTTGGATTGACCCATGCACAAGTAAGCATTCTGTGTGTACATATTTATTTCACATAGTTATCTGTCTATTTATCTATCCATCTGTAGTATAACATGGCTACATGTCCAACTGTATTCCTAAATCTCTAATGAGCCATTTATTATACAATTGTTCTTCAAATATTGATTTTTGGAGTCCCATTGCACTCAACTGAAACTTTTATAAGCCTTAATGTTTAATACACGATTTCAGCTTAAAGCCTCTCATAGCCTCTGTCTACATGGATAACTCAAGTTCAACTTAATGAGTTTCTGGTTATTCCGCAAGCTCCCAGCACTTTACTGTATCTGAGAATTCATCTCCTAATTCCCCAGAATGGCCAGTGTTCTTGTCACCTCCCTATATTTTGTCTGTTCTAAATCAAGAGTGCATGCTTACATTTTTCTGTCTTCATTTATAATGGCATCTCCACTCTTGGTAACACAATTCAGTATTCTGAAGTAGCCTCTACCAACCTCTAAATGGTCTATTTTGTTCACATTGTATTTGCATTCTATTTGTTATGTCTTGTCTACACAACTGGTATTTAACTTTTGGCAACCTTTGGGCAAGGTTGGACAGTAATTTTTCTATCCTCTACCTATAATACAATCTTGTTCATAAAAACTGTTTATTTCATGATTACTAATGAAGAAAATTAAGAAAAATAGAATCAATTCCTAACATACAGTCGCTAATAAGTTAAATCTATATACTTCCAGCAATTAATAGATAAAACGCTAGCAAAGAATCATTTCTTGCTTTTATTATTTTAATCTAAAATGAACAATTTTATTGTTTGGAAAATTGTTCATTTTATAGTATTAACTCCACCTTCACTTAATGATTTAACACATTTTGTTGAAAATATTGAGTTCAGATATCTGTATAATAAACATGCAAATGCTCAAGAAGATTCAGAACTCCCAATGTAAATCTCCTCCTCTCATTCTCTTAGCTCAAAGATCGCAGGTTCCATCCAGAATCCCACTTCCATGCCATCCCTCTTTATTCTTTGTTATCTATCTCTAAAATGTATTGCTCCCCATCCTAAAAAATACACATATCCAAATATTCAGAGTTGCAAAACTCTTTATTGTCTTCAGGAACATATGGAAGTGGGCAAAAATAACCTCTTTCAGATCAATCAAGTAACCACGTGCTCTGGATATTCCAGCCCAATCAATAGCCAGATTTGTAGAAAGGTTTAGGTTAGCACGTTCCCTCTCTCTTTGGCAAAACATTGCTCTCTCTAGTCTCTATTCCTTAGAACATGCTTAATTGAAGCTTGGGTGACATCTATACTCAGAGCAAGGACTTGTCTGCTGGTTTTGCTTTTACAACAATGTAGTAATGGAATGTGATAATCTCTAATTTGTTCCTTCATCCACAGTTGAGTTCAACCAAGAACTCCTTCTCTCAATTTGTTCCAATAAACAACAGGCTGATTTATATTTATAGAAGCCTGTCTTTGCTCCACTTCAATTTTGTGCAGAGTGTACCATTTCTCATATTCATCTTCCAACATATTTCTTGACTTCTTGTCATTTTCATGGGTGGCATCAAAAGTTGAATTATTTCTAATGTGCGACTTGAATCACCAATTTTCCTAATTTCTAATACTAGATAAGAAAATCCAATTTATTGCCTCATGACTGACATTAGAAATATCCTCTAGTTTATAGTAATTTAAACAGTTAGTACAGTACTGCCCACTTTAATCCAGCAATGGAGAGGAAGAAGCAGAACACTGACAAGTTCAAACTCAGCCTGAGATACATACCAAGATTATTGTAGAAATGAACAAATAAATAGATGAACAGACTTCTAGTTCCAGATAAGTTGAATTAAACATACTTGATCCAGTCACTTCTGATCAAGATACAAAACCCAGACAGGCTGCATGAGATTTTGAAACTGTGTAGGTGGTTTGTAGGTGGTAGGTTTAAAGTATTGTGACGCCAGCATGAGTTTACGATTCTTTGTTCTTCCTGGATTTCTCAACCTCTGTGGAAGTGAGTCAGAGAGGGCAGGAAGGAGCTCCATGTATGCCATCAGTTATACCTTGGGAATAAGAAAACAATATTCAAGACCAAAAGAAAATAAGATTCTCCTATCCAGCCTTTGCTTCCTTTTCTATATTTATCTATATCTCTAGCTCCTTAAGATCCTTTGCATGAGTGTCAGGGACTGGAATCAGGAGCCTATAGGAGCGTTTCTCTGAAGAAAGAGTCTTTCTCAAAATTTAATGAGCTTATTGAATAAGGGGAGGAAATAATGAACCAATCTCATCTTTTCCTTCTTTGCCTGTTCTGTCGTATATAAATACATTAAAGCAGCAGTGAACAGTGGTTACATGTAGGTGACACAAGACTAAAATGTTGAGTCCCAGGAACTGAGAGGTGTTAAGAAGGTCATAGAGAGACAGACATTGGGAAAGTATTGTTTAAAGTTGTTCATGGATATATGTACTCAACTCTGAGCTCACATGTATGAAATTGATTGTATTCTTCAGAAGGAAAGCTTGAGATCTCACGTAACTCATAACCACCCTCCATATCAAATGTGGACCTGGTTGCAGGATAGATCCATGTGGCACCACTACAAAGGTGTTGAAAATGTAACTGGTATCCCACAGACAGTAAGGTGCAATTTATAAACCAAATCTCTCATGATTCACATGTCTAATGTGCCTATTTTCACAGTATTTGCACTTTGGTTCAATACTTTAAAAAATTCAAATACTTATGAAGCAAAATGATACTGTCAACATTGTTCATAATAATTGCACAGGACTCAAAGCTTCATAAAACCTTCAGGTCAACCAGGACACAATCCCAATGTATGTGGCATATGAAGAGTTACAAAAACCTCAAATCAAAGGAAATAACAATATTTATCAATGCTAAGATGACACTGATATTAAAATTATCTGACAAGAACTTTAAACTTTCTATGATAAAGTGATTACTGCAAGCAGTCATGAATATGCTTAACACCAACAAACTGCACAAAGTTATAGAAAATGTAAAGGGGCAAATACATCAAGAAGTATTACAGTCAAAATTAAGAGATTCTATTAATATATCTAATACACAGAGATATATTAATACTAACAGGTCCACATTTATGACCACAGTTTTAGGTAGTATCATGAACAATGCACACAAAATATAGCTAGAGATATAGTAATAAAAATGAGAACAATAGAAGATATAATTGTGAACACAGATATCTGTATGTTGAAGTTGTTCCCATGATACATAATTATTTATGGTGCATTTGCTTTTTAAATAGCATGATGAAGCCTGGGCCTTTTAGAATTGGTAGAAATTGCTTCTAAGTCATGAAGGTAGAGAAAGGTCCATTGTTATAAAGTACCACGGTGGCAATTGCCCTTACAAAGAATCAGTCTAATATGTTCATTTGCATATCATTTGCATTTTGTCACCATACCTGTCAATCAGCTCTAGCAGCTAGCAAATCAGGTAGCTCACTTGGGAAACTGGGCCAAAGGAAAACAATTCAAGGTGATCAAAAGTGGATGGAATCCTGTCTGTGTATTTATGTTTTTAGAGAATATCTTTGAAAAGTAATGCTGTGTGAGAACACCTGATTTAGAGGCCTCGCAAAATGACTTTTCATCTTTTAATTACATTTGTTATTCATATCAAACACTGTTTGACTTTTAGTTCTCTTGTGCATAATTTTCAAATTATCATGGTGCTTCCAAATGTCATTTTGTGGTTAAATGCTAAGAAACTCTTGTCCTGTTTTATTTTGTACATGTGTTTGTGTGTATATATACACACAAATATATCTGTGTATATATATATACATATGTTTATGTATATATATACACATATATACACAAATACATACATACATAAATATGTGTGTGTGTGTATTATAGAGATTTAATACATTCTAAAAGAATGACTGAAAAATGTTGAAAATGCTGAGATTACAGACATAAACACTCACATCAGATGGATGGATCCAATGACAAGCAAAGGGAAATTGCTATTTCTAGCACAGAATGTCTGGGAGGTTGAGTGACTGTCCCCTCTTAGGTACGGCTTCTGGGGTTTCCTCCTGGTGCTTATATTTCATTCTGGAAGTTAAAACCTCTGTGAATGATGACACAGAGAAAATCCTGCTTGCTTAATAATGAAGCCTCCAGAAGCGATGTTTCTTTGGGGGGTAATATCCAGTTATTGTGCCTGCAGAATCCTGGTTTCTGGGAAGATGCTTAGTAATCGTTACCACCATGCTTGCTCTGTGAGAAAGGGTCTTCTCAGGCCTCCTAAACAGCACAGCAGTCCTGACTGACAAACAGTACTTTTTCCAAGGGCTACAAGATTTGATTTAATTCATACCTAATCTTTCAAAACGAGCTTTTCCACAAGTACACACTGTGAAATTAATATTTTGACCCCAATAATGTAAAAACTGTGATGTTGGTACCCAAAACACTCTATAAGTTATCTGTGAAGTTGGGCCCTCAGCATCTTCCTTGGAACATGTAATCCCTCCCAGATACTTCCATTACCTTAAATCTATGACCATACTAACATCCATTATGGGACAGGGAATTAATCCAATCAACAAGTTTGCTTAAACAGATAACCTTTCTTTGTTAAAACTTGTACACAAAAGATATGTTGTGTGGAAGTAAGGACTAAGGGAAAAAAAAAAGAAAAAGAAACATTGTAGCAATTTGCTGAACATGGAGACTTATTGAGGATGCAGTCCTGAATAATACACACTAGCTTTGCTCTTCCCTCTTTAGTCTGTGTGGAGAAGCTATGAATCATTCATGGTCTCCCAGCTGAGAAGGGCTTCAAAGGGGTTGCTTCTGATTGGATGTCCTGTGTGAATTGCCATGCGGCAGAATCCGCTACACCCCTAGCACTGGAGGGTGGAGGAAGCACTTTCATCTGGGCCTCCAAAGTGTTTAGGGTCACAGTTCACCAGGAGATAACGATGTAGATGCACATTCGGAATTAGCTGCAGAGATACCTGTGTAGTGTGGTGTGGGAAAGTGAGGCAGTTAGATCCCCAGTGGATGCTGTGAATCAATTACTGTATTCTGAATACAAGGTTGGCTGCAGGGGATAAACAGATGTCAGAGAATTTTTCCCTAATAAGACCCTGGTAATAGAAGAGCACTGTCAGCTTCATTTTGCATTAAAAATCTCATTTCCTCTTTATATGACCAATTTTATTAGTTTCCTAAACAAAGATATTTTCTGTAACCATAAGGAGCATCCTGTGCATCCTGTCACCAAATTTTGTATTTTTGGACTTTCTCACAAAAATTAAGACAGGAAAAAAAAAGAGTCTATCTAAAGTTACCACTTGAACAGTTGAATAGTACGGGAAAGCACAGCATAGTAAAATCAGTTTCTGTGTAGAAAGTCCGCTACACAGACTAAGGTACACTACACAGGTAATGTTTGACTTTCATACTAAGTCAGCAGCATCAGAATTCTTTACGAATCTGCACAATGTGAATTAAAGCTAAAACTTGAGTTTCTCTGTGCTATTTAATTTTTCCTGGCATGGATGACACTAATATAAAGCTGCCCCAATTCCAGCTCAAGTGATAGTTAACATCACTGGATAATTTGATTTTAAAAACTTATGCAATGCAAAGTACCACTGGTGTGGTATATTTCCTAAGTTAAGCATCCTTCTCTCTCAAAAGGAAACTGACATCTGTATCCCTCCCTCTATAGCCTTTGGAGGCCCAAATTGATGTCAAATGTCATTCTGAGGTATCTACTAATATCCAATTAACCTCTCCCTTCATCTGCAACTCTTCTCAAAGAGACAGAGCATCTCCTTCAGGCTGTGGAACAGCACATTTTCTGAATAAGACTCCAAGTAGAGAAAACAGATGAAGAGGTGATACGAGTTCACTTTGCAACATCTTCTATTGATTTCTCAAGGATATGCTGTTTCAAGACTCAGTGTACTCCAAATCCTTAGAACGCGAACCCTCGTGTTCTGAACATCTAAAGCCCAAGACTTCTCAAGGAGGAGCTTTTACTTTATGAAAGAATAACAGAAAAGACAAAGGTCACATGGCAAAGATGTTCAAATGACACAGCCAAATCAGATAGGTTGGAAATGGGAAACATATGTTACAATGTGTGTTACATATATACCATACCACGATGCTGTAAAACTTAAGCATATCTATTCATGTTATTTATTTTGCCATTGTCTACTTACTTGAGACCAGTATGAGCTCTCCAGAGCCTCTCTAACTATGTTGCCTGCACAGGATGGCTAACAGACTTGTCTTTTCCAAAACAAGTTTGGGTGGCCCAACTCAATGAGAGCTCTGACCCAGAGTAGAAAGGACTCCGACAAAGCTTCGCCAGGTGGCGCTCTTCCCCTGGTGTGGGGAACAATTCCCTCTTGGTGGCTTCCCTGTGGACTATGATAAATTAAACCAAATGATCAAGCAAACTGAGATTATAATTGTTAAAGATATCACATATATTTAAAAGGAAAGTGGTATCCTGTCAATACCTCGATTCTGATCATTGTGTTCTTCCAAGATTCTGACTCAATTTCACTTTAAATTTGATATTCTTCACTACTGGTGTGAATTTTGAGTAACTGATTTTAATTTTTAATTTGGTGTCCTTCACCACCGGTTTGAATTTCGAAGACCTCCAACATTTATCATTACTTCAAACATTTCCCCACAAATAATATTCCAAAGGATTTCTTCAAACAAAATGAGTGGCATTATTTATTGACCCATTGGCTTATATTAGTTAATAATAGATTAAGGAGAGGTGAAAAGTAAATCTGCAAGATTATTGACACATCGAGTATTGAATCATTATTCATTGTCATGGAAAAAGAGAAGCAGCGGTAGTCCGTAGGCAGTAGACTCTCTCTAGATCTTTGTAGAATTTGTTATCTCTGTTATTACAACCACAAAGATTATTTGGAAACCAAAGGCAAATCTGCACCCTGTTACTATAATTGCCACCATTTTCTTAGGATAATACACGCTATTTGTAATTATAATGTAGATATATGCCACTTGTGCCTCAAACGCTGGATTTTTATAGACAGTATGGTAGCTACATAAAGATACATGATTACAAATAACAATAAGAAATTAATTGACATTCTGATCTCGTTTGGCATCCTTTCACCTGTTTCTTTTTTGTCTGAAGTATGTTGTTACCTTATCGTTTGGCTATCCTTCTCCACCAAAGCGTATTGGACATATGTTGCTTTGTATAGGCCCTGCAGCACAAAGTGAGTAAAATATTCACCCAAAGGAAAAAAAATGAATTTTGCAAAAATACTGGATTAGAAAATGCCAAGTGTAGAGTTTCTGCTTCTCAATGATGAGGTGGTGCAGCTGTTCAGGGCTGTGTCCACAGACCAGCATCCTAGCAGTTGGTCAAGGCTGTGTGTACACACCAGCATCCTAACTGCGTTCTATTTGTTCCTACGATGGCTGAGAAATGGTTCTGATAACATATGAATGAACTGAATATCCATGAATGGTAGTAACAAACTGGAATAAAATTTAATCCACTACCACTTGTGGATGAGAAAAACCTGTTAGATCTTTCATTTAAGAAATTCAAATTTTACTTATTCTTAAAGACAGTCCATTAACTCCCTACCTTATTTTTTTTCTAAAACATTCCTCTTGTCAACGTGTTTTGCGTAGTAAATGTAAATATATATATTTGAATGGATAGTTAAATTTAAGGACTAAAATGCATACTGGGTTATTGTAAGTAGTTTTAAAGTAAGAGATGATGCTGTATACATTGAAATATACAACCTAACAAAGATTTAAAATATATTTCCAATTATTTAGTTTGATTTGCTTACAGACAGGTCAGATTATGTTTTATATATTTTAGAAGTGGATGTGAACATTATTGTCAATGGCTTAGTACAGGATGATGAGTCATTAATTTAGTGTAACAACGTGCAGAGCACACAGTAAGTGCCTTGTGATGGGTTTATATGGATCAATTAATAAGCGAATAATGAGAGAAATGAGAAAACTTAGTGAAAGCCATTTGATTCCACATAGACAGTGCACCTGGTGAGCACTGGATAGGTCAGTGTATCAAACATTTACATCAACAACTCTCACCATTCTTGAGTATGCTCAATAAATGAATTCTGACATTTGCTTGTTGTTAGACAAGGTAGAGTAGCTGGCACTTAAAAAATATGATGGTGAGTGATATCAGAGGGAAGGAAAATGTTTAAAGCTCAATGTAGCTAAATCAATGATAGATGCTGGGGTAATGATAGCCTCTAGCCTCTGCTTGGGTCAAATATGGCGCCTCAGTTCTCAGAGCAACATGGAATCTAAGTCTAGGCCACATAAAAAAAATCACTGGGGAAAATGGGGGCTCATGGTTCAGGGCCATGAAAGGTGATCAAGCAAAGGTAGAGATACCCAAGGGGCATTATGGTAGTCAATTGTCTGGAAGTCATCAAATAAGACCCTGGTGTAAATTTATTTTTTAATTGATTTGTTTTGTTTTTGTTTCTTTGAAATGGGTCTCACTGTATTTATTACCCGTGTTGACCTGGAACAAGATCTGAAACTCACGTAACTTTCCAATTGTTCTGCTTCAGCTTTTAGAGAACTGGGATTGTAAATGTGATTCACCACACATGGCTGCACTTGGTGTTTTTCATGAATCTGATAAAACGCCATGGATAAGGAGGGGAAGAGTGCATGAGTTACAGTTATATTCAGAGCTTGACATGGCGGCGGTGGTGGTGTACACCTTTAATTCCACCACTCCAGAGGAAAGGCAAGCAGATCACTGTGTGATCGTGATCATGACCTTCGTGATCTAAATAGGGACCATGCTACGGCTGCATAGGGAAAACCTGCCTCAAAAAAAAGTAAAAAAGTAAGTAGTAAGTAAAAAACAAATAAATAAATGAATGAATAAATTTTGATGGAGTAAAATTGATTATGATAGGATAAAGAAATATGCATATAATGCATTATTTTTTTAAGAGTGTTAAGATGTATATTTGCTTGGAGTTGCACCAACATGAAGACAACAGAGTTCTAAAAATATTTACCAATATCAAACTATGATATTTAAGAAGATAAAACTAAGGAAAATTTTGTAGCAATTTAAGACTCAGTAAAAACAAATGAACTCTTTCAAAAATGTGAAAAACAAAATATGGTATGCTTCCAAAAGAAATGAAAAAAACAGACATTATTAAAGAGCAAACCCTATGTGCCCAGCCTTATCAAATAAGCCCCTTACTACACAGGGCCATAGTTAATGCACAGACTCAGAACTGGCCGTCATACTGAGAATAAATAATGAAAAGATTCCTAAATAGTACAGTCATGTAACTTTCTGCAAGGCTTGAGGAACATTCTGGAAGAGGAGTGCAGAGGAATCCTTACCCATCAAGGTCATTTGGCTGACCTTGACGAGGTCTAAGTGAGGTCTCTCTTAGTCCCAGGAGCATCTCTGTCTTTTCAGCATCTTCCCTCCACTGCCTACTCTACCTGTCTTTAGCGGTCCTCAGTGGGGTTCTCATGGGAATACTACAGAATCATTCCTTGAACTAAAACAAAATCTACTGAAGCAATTTAGAGATATCATTAAAAGAGTAAAATATCTGATACTTGATTTTAGTGTGGATGGTAAGGAAATAAGAGCATATTTAACTCCATGACAGGCTTAGCTCCTCAGTCTGAGGGCTCAATACACAACAGTGCCATGTGAGGTTGCAGGCTGCGTGTCCACGAAGCCCTCCTTGATTTCCCTGTGCTGTGTGGACAAACCTATTTATAAATAACAATGGGATGATATCCAGGTTGTTCTCCTTGGGGAAATCTGTTCTTAAATGTGCAGATACTGCTGTGGTGACTTGAACATTAGACAAAGACGTACTCAGTTCTTTGTGCATATAGAGAAGGAGATGGAGTCACACACAAGTGAGAAGCTCACAACGAAGCCTCAAATACTAAAGCCATATGTGCTTCTTTAAACTGAAAGCTAACCAGCATCCTATATAAACACCAAGCAAGAAAAAAAAAGTTACCTTCAACAACATATACTGATTTTTAAATGGGTATATCCATGTGTATTGTTTTCAGTTTACAAGCATCCACATATGCAAGATTCCATGTATCCAAAATGAAATTACAAGCCGGGAACATAAAACATGCAACGAAAGCAATTCCCGTTTGTCTGATCATGAGCAAAGGATTTATCTGAAAAGAATTATCATTTCATCTTTATATGCAGTTTGGTTCCTGTATGCGTTTATTGATGACTGCTATTTTCACAGTTCAGCACTAATTATTAATTTGTGTATCCAAGAGGATATACACATAGTTCTCACTATTCTCAAGAGATTTGTTTGGTAAATAATTGTGTAGATGAGAGGCTCAAATTGTGTTTAGCTCTCATTTCTGGCTTCACATTAAAACCCTGTCAAGGAGTCATAAGTGCAAGCAGCACTGTACCTTCCATAATTAAGGTACCCATAATTCAGTGACAGCAGACAAATTTCATGTTAGAGGAACACAGAATGAAGAGTTGGTCCCTAGATGCTGTTTCATTTTAGTGCCCAGACATTAGCATCTTGAATATTTGAATGTGAGCACGAGAAAGTTCATAAGGGGATGGAAAAATAATAGCTGTGTCAGATTTATACAGAACCACATTCTGAAAACTGTTTAGTTGCTTCCAAAGCAAGACTAGACCACTTTTCCGGGCTTCCTTTCACTTTCTTTTTTATTTATGAAAAAGGAAGAACCATAAAGTACTAATGATTTAGAGGTCATTTTATTTCTTTGACTGTAAAGATAAGCTTTTGACACATCTTAGTGCATTTCTGTATTGGTGGTACTGAGGGTAGGGGCTGTGGTGGTTGTGCTAGGCTTGTACATGCCCTGCCACATATGTGGAGATCAGAGGAGAATGTCAGGGGTGAGTCTCCATCATCCATCATTTTGGAGACAGAGTCTCTTGTTCACCACTGTGGAGTAAGGAAGCCCAGCAGGTCCATGAACTCCAGGGATTCTCCTGTTTCCACCTCTCTGCTCACCATAGGAGAGCTGGAAATACCAGTGTGCTAGCTATGGTGTCTGACTCTATGTGCATTCTGGGATGTGAACTCAGATGCTTATGTTCATGTGACAAGTGCTTTACACACTGGAAAACCTTCCCATCCCCCAAACATAGCTTATTTCATTTAAATATGATTTATCTAAAGAAGGGGTGAAGGTGTGGTGTTTCCTTTCCACTTAACAATCAGCCCTTAGAACAGTTTGGCTTTCTTTCTCCACAGTTTCATTACATAAGTGTACTTATGGGTACACTGTTGTTCTAAAATAATTCATGGAGAACTTTGAACAATACTTTGAAACCGATAAGTATTTTCTATTTCGTTAAGTTCAATAAAAGATTATTGGAATTCACTGTGGCTAGCCTCTGCAGCATGTCTCTGAAGAATACTAGTGTGATCAAGACAAGGATTCATGGATTAAGATACTCAGGATTTTATGAGGCACGAGGTTCTCTTCAGATAGATTACCCTCAAACCCATACTGGTAAGTGCCCTGGAGAACCGCATGACCACATGGCAAGGAGATGACACTCTCTGGAAAATAAGCCTTAAAGGATGAGTAAGAATCTAGAAGTTTGGCAAGGTGGGGCAGATGAACTATTAAAGTCTGGGGGAGTCTATTACTGGCTTTGAGATGTCAGAAGAGAGGAGACCGTTTCTCACCTGTCCAAATGAGTCTTCACTTTAGTGGATATTAATGAAGCATTGCGGATTAGGCTGTGACATCATATGTCTTGAATTTGAAGGAGGTGAGGATATTGGGATTGTGAAATAGAGATCAGAGACAGGAACTACATTCTGAGTGTGAAGGAACGTAGCTTACATTTTGTGAACTATTTTACCGTTGACTGAAATCAGGCAATGATGGCAGTGGTGGTAATGAAACACATTTAAAACCATATTTAAGAAGCACACACAGAGCTTTTCAAAGTAGGTAGAGTTTCACTGAAAGAAAGGAATGGCTTCTTCAGTTCTGTTTTACAGCTACTTTAAAGTACAGTTTAAAAATCTATTGTCTTTAGTGAGTAAAAAGATCCCCTACATTGCCATTCTCGGGTACAGGTACAGAATGAATAAAACCGGAAATGTTAAATTAGCAAAGATTTGTGTCTGGTATTTTTGCTATGTTTTTAAAAGACTAACGAGTCTTAATGAAGACTCCAATAACTTGTAGTGATCAGATTATTGTCTAAAAGACAGGAAACTTGATCCAAGTATAAAGACAAAGTATATCGTTCATAAGGCAAACATCAATTCGTATTATGGATATTTTATATGCAAACGTCTATAAACGTACCCTGTCTATATCACTAATAGGACTGTAAAGGAATCCCTTTCCTAGCCTCTGACAATCCTCAGTATATGAAGCATTGTGCTACTTTGTGATTACTAACACCAAGTTTGAAACTCTGGCTTCTGACCTGTTGTTTTATTTTGCTCTTCAAATGTTATTCCTTGAGGCTTACCCCACCCTTCCTGGTTTTACATCTTTTCTCCTGAGTATATACATAACCTATTTGTTTGGTTCCTCAGACAAGGCTTCAGACCAAGGAATTGGAAGTTGCTGCCTCTTGACAGCTTGCGCTTTATTCTTCCCCATAAAAAGCATCGTAAGTAAAGAACACCAGCAGTGGCTTGTGTAGCTTCTGGGCATTTTTTTTGTTCTTGTGATCTGAAGTCCACTTATTGTGTTTTCTCTTATTTGGAGGTCATCAAACTTTGATCACTAGTGGGGAGTGTGGGGTTTTGCCTTGATCTTTGAGATCACACTAGAGGCTGATTTTAAAAAACATGTATGAAAGGTTTATTTTAAAATGAAAAAAAAAGAGCTATAATCTAGTTGTGTGAGGGTAAATGTTTAAGAATGGATGAAATTCAAAGCAGTACTAATTATAATTAATTTGTTATGGAAGAAAGCAACATCATGACTGATACTCAGACACTTAAATTCAGTTGGGTTCATTACAGAGTACACAGTACCTCTCCTTTTTGCATTCATTTGATCAGAGATGCATGAGCTTACCATTGTTTCAGGTCCAACTCCCCCTCTCCACCGTGTTTTGTGTGTGTGTGTGTGTGTTGTCATATGTTGGTGAGAAGGATAAAGGATAGCCCACCATAGTATGTGCTCATTTTATTGACAATTCACTATTTACCACCACATTATTCAGGTTAGAAAGATGAAACAACCTGATATTTTTGAGTAATGATATAATTGTTTTTGAAAACCTAATTGAGGAGAAGCTATAATAGGGAAAACTGACATGTTCATTTGGCTATATCTCCCTAGCAGATACTTTCATTGTCTGGAAGACTCGGCGTCTCATGCTCTGTATATTTGCCCAAGGTCACTGGGAGAAAGTGATGCTTCAATAACAATCAGATCTAGACAGCAGTTTCACACTTCCTAGCTTACCAATCTGAATTATTATACATTTTCACTGATTCACTATCTAAGTAATCTGCTATCAGAGTATTAAGTTACTATTAAATTACTACTTTTAATCATATAAAGGGAATCACCTAGAATATCTCATCAAAATCTGTTTGAATTTGTTGATGGAACTCTTTGTTTTAGGGGTGCACTTTATCAAAGTAAAGTAAAAGGGCCACTTGAAACTCACTGAGACCTAGAGAACATATGGAATCATCATCATCATCTTCATATGGAAATTTGTGGATCTAGGATCTATGCTTGCCACTTCTTCAGTAGCTCCCAGAATCCTCCTCTTCTTCTATTTTCTATTTTTCAGCTAAGCAACATACTAAGTAATAATCAAGAAAAACCCATAATTTTCCAAGGAAAATTTAAAGACTAAGTAAGTTTTGACTTCAAGTACTAAACAGCCTTAGTAGAAAAATAGATGTATACAAGTCAAAATTACAACAAAGAAAACCTTAATTAAAACCAAATTTCATATTCCCTAGAAGATGGGAGAAAGTGGGGACATTTTGGAAGGGTGTTTGGAATCTTTCAGATTCCTTTCCGACAGTCAGAACATACACCAAAACATGGATTTGGTGAAATACAGGTCCACGTTTGCAGACCAATGTATTTGCCAACCTTGTTTAATAGAGGAGTCATAAGAAAATTGTTTAACTTAACACTAAAATGGAAATACAAGATGCTGAATGGCTTGAGAAGCCATGGGATGGGATTCCTGTGGATTACATCTTCTAGAAAGTTTTCTTTCTCATCAAGATCCTTTCAAAATGAAGGTCCCTGGTTAAAGACATTGAGAAGATATCTGCTGTGTTCATCCCCTCCTGGAGGCTCACACCCACACCAAGGCACCTGGAAGGTTGAGAGACTCTGCCACAAATGCCACCAACTACTTTCTTTTTACTCTTTGCTCCCCATTTTCGGTAGAAAACGAGTTAGCTTAGCTTAAAATCTGTGTAATCTGTGTTGCGTTTCCAGTGTGAACTATTCCTTCGATGGACATTTGGATATTTAAGCAGAAAGTAACACCATGGCACTTAAACAGGAGCAGTATGTGTGATTTCATTCTTAAAGAAGTAAGTATGAAAGTTGAATGAATTCAAATAATTTCTGCCCAATTAAGCAGGGCTGGGATGCAATCTGTCCAATTTGTGCTTAATGGGTTGTTCTCTGTGGCATACACCATCCCCACAATAGAATTAGTACGTTTTATTGTTCTCGGGCTCTATCAAATATGATAAATCATCATAATGTTCAACAAGTTCGACAAGAATCTCCCACCAGAATTTATAAAGTGATGAGATGCCTCAAATATTAACATGCTTAATAAATATTGAATGAGCTCCTATGGCAAAAAAACAAAACTTATTTACAAAGCAAAGGAAAACAAGCAAACAGAAACGTAATAATCACTGCTTCTAGTTGAAAAAGGTGTGTCAGGAGCAAAGGAAAATCTTTACCCTCTTTATAATAATAATTAAAGTCAGTTAAACATTTGGCAACCTTATTATTATTGCTTTGTCTAAGATCTTTAAACATGCCTCATCATTATAACTAAACGATATTTTAGAAAGAGAACCTGCAACTTCTAAGCCAACTTCTAAGCTGTAGAGGACAGAGAGGCCTTGCTTCTAAGCCTGGTCAGCTGGATATTTTATTCCTTTTGGGATTCGGCTGTGAGACCGAGAGGCATTAATGTTTTCCCTCCTGCGAGTGTCTAAAACCACAAGCATCACTTTAAAAGTGTTTAGCAATGTTGATGTCACTTCTTGGAAATAAAGCTGCCACAAAAAGCACATTTCTGAAAACTACAAAAGGGAAAAGGCAATGTGAATATACAGTAAAAATAAAAGCATTCGGTAATCACTTTTAAGGAGTGTTAGAATGACGAACCCAGTCCAAGAGAAGCATAGTTATAAACTCTCCTGCTTTCTAAAAACACTAAGATGTCTTCATTCTCCAAGAATTTTATTTTTAATTGAGAAAATTAGATGTCTATGATGTACAACATGTGTTTTTATGTATATATCTTATGGAACTGTTAAATCAAGCTGAAAGTTGAGGATGGAGACTATTAAACTGTCACTTCTATCTTACATTCAACAAACACAACCAAGAAGAATACATGTTTTCATGCGCATAGAAACACATAGGGTCCAGGAAAGAGTTCTGCAAAAGGTTTCTAAGAGTGGTTAATCTCCTGGCTGAGGGCTTTTGTAGGAAGAGGGCAGAGAGGGAAAGGCAGCCTTGGAAATTGGGAAAGATTCTGTGGAATTAGTATACTGGTAGCAAGGTGGGAGACATTCTTGTGTTATAAAACCTTGACAAAATTAATAGGCAAGACACAAGCAGCAGAACAAATTATCAACTTCCATTTTCAGAAGTACATACATGTAGTCCTCATAATTCTCATGCAGATCAGAGGCCGAAACCGTCTAGCTCTTACTTCAGATTATAACCCTGCCAAGGAAATCTTCTGTCAATGGTTCTCAACCTTCCTAACGCTATGACCCTTTAATACAGTTCTCCATGTTGCAGTGACACCCAACTATAAAATTATTATGTCCCTGTCTCGTAACTGTAATTTTGCTACTGTTATGAATTGTAATGTAAATGTCTGATACATAGGGTATCTGATATGCAACCCTCAAAGGGGTCATGGCCCACAGGTTGAGAACCCATAGTGTTTAGCTTGCCAGCTGTCTTCTCTGTAGTGGACAAGGTGCTGATGGTATATTTGTATAGAAATTCAACCCCACTACTCTGCTTGGAAAAGAACACCATTTAACTCAATATTGTTAAATTAAAAGTCTTTCATTGATTTTCAACTTTTCAGGGTGAGCTACTGGCCAGGTACTATTGTGTGGGTGTTGAATGTCTCTGAAAGAATCACATGTCAAAAACTTGATATCCAGTGCCATGCTATTGGGAAGTACTGTAGAAAATTTGCCATTTTCTATATTTTCTCTAGTGGCTCTTAAAGTTTAATGTATGGTTATGATGAAATTTTTTTTTTTACATCTGATAAGTCACTTCCTTTCTTTTGGGGGTGTTAATGTGCTTATTTTCTTATCTTGTGTGTCTTTCTGGAATATTTATTAAGAGACTGTCTCAGAATGAAGGATTAGAAGATAAGTATCCCGAGTCTGTACATTTCCAAATATGTTGTATGTATCCTTCACACCAACACTGAATACAAGTAACGAACACTCACCTAGTACAGCTTTGCAACCAATGGCTGGAGGTCCAGCACAGGTGTCAAAGGGTTAAAATCAAAGCAGAACAGATTTGCTTCTTATCTTGTGTAGGTGACAGAGAATCAACCTTGTGTGTCTGTGGTATGGAGACACCTGTTGTCTTGCTCCATTTTCTGGAAACTACTGCACTTTCTCATCTGTGGCTTTTGACTCCACCCCAAAGTGAGGACTATCTGACCAAAAGATTGTGTCACATTCCTTACTCTTCTTCTTTCTTTTCCAGTTTAATATTATTTTTAACTAACATACAAGTAACTGGTTTCATGATAGCATTTTCATACACAGTTAGCGTTTGTTAATTCTCCACTCCCAACCTGCTCTCCTCCCATCCCCAGCATCCTTGCTTGTTCCCTTGGGTCCTCCGTATCCCCTTTCATATCATGTGTTCAGTTATGTCCTCAACACTATCTTTGGTTGGTGGTTAAGACTGAGAGCTTCAAGGGTCCAGTTTAGTTGACTCCGTTGGTCTTCCTATGGGTTCCCAATAGGGGTTGCAATCTTTCCTCCTATGAGAAATAGGAGTTGCAATCCTTCCATGAGAGTCTCCAAGCTCCATCCACTATTGGGCTGTGGGTGTCTGCATCTGTCTGAGTCAGCTGCTGGGTGGAGCCTCTCAGAGGACAACATGCTCCTGTCTGCAAGTGTAACAGAGTATCACTAATAGTGTCAGGGATTGGTGCTTGCCCATGGGATGGGTCTCAATTTGGGCTGGTTATAGGTTGATTGGTTGTTCCCTCAGACTCTGCTCCCTCCCCTGTGCCTACATTTCTTGTAAACAGGATAAATTTGGGGTTGATATTTTTATGGGTGTGTTGTTGTCCCTATCACTCCACTGTGGTTCCTGTCTGGCTACAGGAGGTGTCCTCTTCAGGTTCCATATCCCCAGTGTTGAGGGTCACAGCTATCATCTTTTATTTTAAGTAGCTTCCTGATATTTTGTTGAGATGAGCAGCTTTCAGTTGCTCCTGATCATTTTTAAAATTTGTATTATGTTAATATTCCTAATAAGTTGTATCTAGATTTTTAAAATAAGCTATATCAATAAGATTTATCCTGAGGTCCAAGAAAACAAAGTTAAGATTTAGCTTGAAAAAGAAAAAA
>NW_021604567.1:2954667-2965316 GCF_004785775.1 Grammomys surdaster
CTTCTCTTCCTCTCTCTAGGACAGTGTAAGGCAGTTCCTACCATTTCAACAAATGAGTGCCTTTGAAACAGTAGATTCAAATAAATACGTTTATCCTGAGTCAGTCTTCTTCTTGTCCTGGTGATTACGAAAGCAAGGTAGAGAAAAATAAATAAGGCTGGCTGTACAAACTAACATTGTAATGAAGATCTAACCTCAGTCATTATCTCCTGAAACGGCAGTTAGGAGGTACAGAGGGGACAGGATATTGCTGTTCATCTGTGCACTCTGCAAGGAGAAGGAAGCAATTTGAATAAAATATCTAACAAATAAACTGTTGGGGATTTGTCACAAGTGTGGTGCTGGTCTCCACAGGAAGTCTTTGTGGAGCTTAGAAGGTTTGTAATGATAAGGAAGTCTTTGCCCTGGTCTTCCTTACACTGAACACCAGGGGATCTTCCCAGCAACTCTCTGTGACATTTTTGCGCATGCCAGGCACTTTGCTCCTAAACTCCATGAGCCAGCCAACAGCCTCAAGCTTCCGTGAGTTTATTTAATAAGTGACAGCTGGTCTTACTTCATTCAGATTTGCTGTGCATCCTGATTTGGAAACTTGTGTAGGTATATCTGAAATAATTATTTTCAACCATACCTAAAGTCTTCAGCAACTGCAGAGAAAGCTTCAAAGTAGCCATGATCTTTTTAATTATTTTTAAACAAAACTGTCTATGAAGGGAACCATAAGAGTGAATTCTTATTTTCAATGTCACATGTCAAATAAAACAAATCATTCCTTAAATAAAATTACTCTGTAATATAAATTCTGAAAGAATAAAGATCGAGGAGAAAGCCTGGTCTGTCAGTGTTATTGGACTGTAAGCAGAGGATTTGAGTTCCATCCCAGGACCTCCTAGATAGCCTGCAAGGCAGCAAGTCGGGAAGGCAAAGACAGGATTCCTTTGGGCTCACTGGCCAGCCAGTGAAGACAGTCAGCTCTAGGTACAGTGAGAAACTGCATCAAAACAGACTCAGAAACTGAAAAAAGAAAGGGCATAGGCAAACAACAGGAATGTAAAAGGGTTCAATCTCAAGGGTGAGATTATATAAATGAAGATACAAAGACACATTTTCCTAGTATATTTGAAAGCCTTGAGTAGTTGAGTACATTTCTAAAAAGCTTTTACTTATTAAAGTTTCTTTGGAGACCAACTTTACATGTAAATAATTCTAAAATTTTTCACAGTAAGAATCTTTTAAAGTAATATTACTAGATTGCAGGGAAAAAATATTAGGTTACCTTCATATGAACTATTTTTAACGATCAAGAACCATATAGCTGTGTTAGACTTTTCCATTGTTGTTGTAAAGCACAACCTGAGAGAAATTGTTCAAAAGAAGAGATTTATTCATGCTCACAGTTTCCCTGGTTTCAGCCCATGATTGTCTGGTTCTGCTGTTTTTGGGCTGTGGTAAGGATGACTGTCATGATGGGAGGGAATAACAACGCCAAGTCTTTGACTTCATGGTGCTCAGAAGCAGGGACTTAGGGAACTCAGGGAAAAATCCATCTTTTAAAGACAAGCCCACAGTGATCTGCACCCTCCAAGCAAGGACGCCTTCCCACAGCATTGCAATATTCTTATACTTTATTCACATTTACTCCCTGATGAAATCCATTCCCTAATCCATTCACTTCTTAAAGCTGTATCTATGGCGGCTACTCCCACAGGGAACCAGGCCTTCAATTCGTTTCTAGTGGTGGGAAAACTGTGTGTCTGTGTATGTGTGGGTCATATCCAAACAATTACAATTTGACTGCTTATAAGACATAACCAGACCTTCATGCTAAAATCTGATATCACAGTCTGAGGAGGAAAAAGCTCAGAGCGATAACATTGAACGATATAAACCTTACAATTAGAACTTAGTGTAAGTAACAAGTAACTTTCATCTTTGGGATATATTATATTATACATTATTATTATTAAATTATATAAGAGGCCAAGTCAACTTTTCCATGACTTAACAATGACAGGTTGAGCTCCTGCAAGGAAGTGATTGGCTTCCTCCAAAGTGTGATGCCGCCTAGATCATGCAAGGCCGCTTGCTGGTGAGGTGAAACAGCTGTGCCCTAGATGTTCCAACTCTTGGTTGCTTTTGCAACTTTCAGAACTAATATGACTCCTGCTTGTGGCTTACCCTATAACAAAACTACTACATGAACTCTAGAGTCCAGTCTCAGAATACCACATGTAAAGTGGGGGCATCTTGATCCTCAAACCACAAACATTGAACTGAGAGGCTGGATAGGCACAACTTCCTTCTCCAGGAACAATGATGACTTCAAAGGGGGATCACTGATTCCCTAGCAAGGCATACCCCCCATTTTTTTAAGGCTTTAGGTTTCAATATGATGATGCTTTTAAGTGGAACCATGTAGGAGTAACTGGGTTAAGAGGAGGCTGTGAGAATCTCACCCTCACCATAGGCTTAATGTCAATGGAAAAGGATGCGGCACAGACTCCCTTTTTCTCTGCCATATAACAGCTCAAAATTGTTCACCTGAAAACCAAGGAGGGGGCTTTCACCAGAACTTGAGCATGGTGATAACCTAATGTCCAACTTCTGGGCTTCATTTTAAAAAAAATCTGAGAGGATATTTTTCTGTGGTTGAAATCACCTGTCTAGCTCTTTCCTTTGGCACCTCTAGCTAGTTCTTATACTGTCTTTGAATGAACAGGAGGATGAGCGTGCCAAGGCCTCCCATAACTAGGAAGTCTCCCTTTGAGTCTAATTATCTTTCTTCCAGGCTAGAAAAACAGGCTAGCAAAACAGGCTAGATCTTTCAGCAAATGCTGACTGAACCCCTCATTTCAACTCACTGTCAAAGTCCCTGGATCTAGGTTTGATGACATTGACTAAACAGACACATCTCAATAAAAAATTTAACATTCTAGAATTAAATCAAGAACAACAAAGAATATTGCCATGTGTTTCTTAACTTTACTGCACATTTAAGTTTCTAAAAGTGTTAGGAGGAGGTGAAGGGTATTTAAAATACTTTACTTCCAGTTCAAAAACAACCTGGATGCATTTCCCCCTGTTCCCAAATTATTTTTCTCCTTCTAAAGAGTTTCTTATTGAGCAGTGTGATAGTCTGTGCATTGTTGGAGTTCAGAAGTCAGGGTTGCATCTTCCCCAGATTGTACACTAAAACTGTATCAGTCAGCGATCTCTGGGCTTCATGGTTTCAGGCAGACATGGATTGTTAAGCTTAGATGTTAAGCAATGTGGTAAGCTTGGAAATTTTATTAACAAATTGTAGAAAATAGCACACTGGTATGGGTGTGTAAGCTCAGCAGCAAATCTTGTAAATAAGTATTTTCTCTTTTAATCGTCATTATAAGCTATTAATTTGAATAATATATAGGACCCATGGTGTATATGAAGAGCATCAAATATAGCACTATAGAAGAATAGAATGTGCAGCTTTTGAATTTGATATGAATCTCTTCAGTCAGACCTCCTTTGGAGGGCTTTCCCGTTTAAAGACCAAGTGTCATTGCCAGTGTCTTCGATCCAGCTGTTCTCCTCCTTCTCTTGTCTTAACTGCGATGCAGTCCACAAGCATCTTATGAAGGAACTTACATGATCGGAACAATTGAGTTCACTGCCCAGTAAAGGAAACTGTCTACATCACTATGACAGACTGTCAGCTCCCAGCAGAAGTATATAAAATCTGCAGTGAAAATGTACTTTCATTGGTGATATGCTAAAACCATCTTGCAGACATCATAATGAGGGAAATATATGGACTAGGATAAAATAATGCTAATAATTTTGTCTAACCTTCTTCTTGCTTTAATTATAAAACAATGTTCTATGAAACCAAATGTGCGTGTAAGATCTCTCCTGCTGTATTGCAGACATTGACCATTGCTCCGTGGAAACATGGAACAGTACAAAGCAAATCCTCCTTCTCTTCATTTATGGCCAAGGCTTGTGATGCCACTGTGTCACACGTGTTTCCAATTAATCTCCTGCCAGGCTATCTGATTGAATTATACAATTGCTGAACATTTTAGAGGCTTTCCTAATTTCAAGCTCAGCCATAGGCTAAACAGTCAGACTGTTGGTTGAACTAACAAACTCAAAGAACATGTTTAACATAAACAAATCATTTCGCAAGTACAAACATAAATAATGGGGCACCATAGTAAGTAAGGTCATAGTAATGGGGTGTCGCCTAATTTTATCCTTAATCCCCAAACATTATAGTACTTTTTTCTTAATACTAAAAATAAAATACAAGAAGACATTACATTTATTTCATTTATTATGATATAGACAAATAATCTAGATAATTCAGCAACTGTTTACAGAGCAAAAAGTGAGGTTCAAATTTCATACATACTCATGATTAGTGTGGGATATCAGTCAAGACAATTTAAAAGTCACCTGAACTCTGTAGTGCTGAGAGAACCTATTCACCATAGAATTATCATATCACCACTTTACTGCTAAGTAGAGATACCAAAGAGGAGAAAATGCCTGATTTTCATCATCTTTGCAGTTTCACAGTGTGGAGAACGAAGGGCTCTGTCATAGACAGGGAGTGTTCACAGACTTTCCAAATGTCTGGTCTATATTTTAGACACAGCTGCTCTCTTCCTCTCATAGACAGGGAGTGTTCACAGACTTTCCAAATGTCTCACCTGTATTTTAGACATGGTCACTCTCTTCCTTCCCATTTTCTACCCCAGGGTTTGCTCAGTTCATGAGAGATATCACTTATTTCTTAGGTCCCTGCAGTCTCATCCAGTTAAGATACTCTCGCACCATGTGAGACAGTTGTTCAGAAGGCAGTGATTCTTCTCACACTGAGAAAAAAATGGCTGTCTTTGCAAGGACAAGCTAGAAAGAAAAAAGATGACTTGTCGCTAATAAGGCTGGTTGCAAAGGATGTGAAAGAATGGCACCTAAGATGCAGGCAAAAATTTTAAAAATCTCCAACCTCTTGGTTCCCTCTAGTGTTTCCTATAATAATTCTGTTAATGCAGTTAGAAAGCAGCGACACAAGAGCCGGGATCGATGGAAACCCATTGGGAGGAAATAGTGTACAACCCCAGCTGGGTAATTAAGAGCCAGAGCTATGACTGTCATGCTCACATGAAGACCTCAGCTGTGCTCAGAGCACATAGATGTCAAGGCATCTCAGATGAAAACCTTGCCTCCCAGAAGTGTCATACCTTTCCTCCAGAACCCTGCCAGTTTTACAGGTACCTCACTTTGTGACAGTTAAAGATTGAAGAAGGTTGGGGCAGGAATGCAAGGCTGATGCAGAGGCTGTGGAGGAGTGCTTCTTTCTGGCTTGCAAATCATGGCTTGCTCCACCTGCTTTCTTAAAGCACCTGGGATCACCAAGGGTGACACCTCTCACTGTGAACTTTCTCCTCCCTCATCAATTGTTAGTCAAGAAAATGTATAATAGTCCCCACTGGTCAATCTTTAGAAATTTTTTCTCAGTTAGGGTCCCTCTTCCAAAATTGTTCTACCTGATGTCAAGTTGACATAAAAGCAGCTAGCACAGGCATCTACTTACATCTCTTTTTCTTGTTGGCTTCAGCTTCGCTTGTATTAAATCTCTTTCTCCATCTCCACCAACGCACACACAAACACTGTGCATGTGTGTGTGCGTGCACATACACATACACAGAGACAGAGAGAGAAGAGAGACAGACAGACATAGACACACACACAGACAGAGAGAGAGAGAGAGAGAGAGAGAGACAGAGACAGAGACAGAGAGAGAGACAGAGAGAGAGAGAGAGAGACAGAGACAGAGAGAGACAGAGAGAGAGACAGAGAGAGAGCATGCACCCAGGACCTTGTATATGCTTGTCCATGCTAGACAAGTGTTCTAATACTGAGCTGTATCCTAATCAGTACATTTTTTTTAGTCTATTATATTTTTGACTTCTCATTGCCTTTTATTTGGAAAACTAATGGGGTTATGTGTCTTGAATAATTACCCATATGCAGAATTTGTTTGATCATATCCTTGTGGAGCCATGATAATGTCTTCTTATTCCTGTAATTTTTCACATTAATTGGCTTTAATATTAGAGGACAGATGGACTAGGTTTAAACAAAACTCAGAAAATTGCATAAGTTGTGGCTTATATCTCTTCCCCTTTTCCTTCCAGCTGCATTAAAGTGAAATTGACAAGAGTTACAAATTGTGTATGATTTTTCTTCACAGGCTCAGGAGTAGAAGTGAGGGGTTCCGCAAACCCTACACAAACTTACTCTTCAGCTCAGCCTCAGTTGTCTTCTTACTGTTTATATTTAATCAGGTTCCCACTGTTTTGCTCAGGCTGGATTTGAACTTACTCTGAGCCCAGAAAAGCCTTGAATTTGTATTCTTCTTGCCTCAGTCTCTGGAGTAATTGAGTTTACAGGTTTGGGCAACAGACCCTACACAATGTAATGATTTGATATAGGTGCACATTGTGAAATTACTACATCAATAAAATGAATCAATCACTCTAACATCTCACATAATTAGATGGTTTTAGGTGCTTGGTAAGATGTACTTGACATACAGTGTAACATTATTAAACATGGTCACTGTGCATGGTCACTCAGATTTATCCTGTAGAACTGAACATTCATAGTTCTGGCTAATGACCCTCACCCTCCATGCAGTGGCAATAACTATTCTCCTCTATTATCTTATGTGATCTCAAGTTTCAGTTGATCTAAGAACGTTGTGCTGTGTTTGTTTTCCATCATTTGCTTATTTTGCTTAGTTTGGTATTCTCCAGATTAAGCTAATTATTATAAATGAGATTGTCTTCTTTTTACTATTTTTTTTCTCTGAGAATATCCTAAATATATCCCTAATTATAGGAAGGGATTGTATCCCTCCCTATTTTCCGTTTCCCCTCAATCCCTGGTGCACTTTCTCACAACATTTTTACCTCCTAAGTTCATGTACTTTTGTTTTATTTTTAAAATATTTCTCAAAGTGCAATTAGTGCTGCTCATGTGTGTGTGGGTGCATGGGTTCCACAGGAGCCTGTGTCCCGCCTAAAGGAAAATGATATTTTTCCCCAGCAGCCATCAGCTACAATGGCTGCTCAGTTCAGGTGGGGATTTATCCATGCAGGAATATAGAAACTGTCTTCTTTAGGCCAATATGTGTTTACATTTTTCTTTCTTTGTTCACATGACAATAATGAACACTGTATTACTTTCATTATTGGATATTATGAATAATGATGAAGTGCATTGTATTGGAATACACACACACACACACACACACACACACATACGTATTTCAAAAGAGTAGTCAATGGTGGTCTGGTAATTTTATTTTTAAATTGAGAGGAACTCTGAAGTGCTTTTCATATTAGCAGTAACAATTTTCCTTCCCAAGAACACTGGAAAAGGGTTGCTTTTCATCCCACTTGCCTTACTTTTTAATAACGGACATTCAAAATATATGAGGTGGCATTTCATTACAGTTTTGACTTGCACTCCTTCATTCCCAGTGTCATTGAGCATTTTCCGTAAACCTTTTGATGATTTATAAGTCTTTTGGGGAAAATGTCTATTCAGATCCTTAGTCTGTTTTTTAGTTGCCCACCTTCTCAGTGGGCAATCTGCTTTCTTGCAACTAGAGGTCCTCTTCTGGTCCTTGACTGTTTAACCTTTATCAGATAGTGTGAGAAAATGTTTTATTTCATAGGTTGTCTCTTTGCTCTGTTGATTGTGCATTTTGCTGTTTGATGAACTACTACTTGCTTGCATTTGCTGTTATTTCCTGTTCTGTTGTGGTCAGTGTGTGTACTGGTCATTTTTGCATCACTGTGTTGGAATATATGACAGAGTAACTTCTGGGTTTGTTGCACCTTATGTTTCCAGAGGTTTCAGTGCATCGAAGTTGAGAAGGTAGAGCCAAGCAGTCCAGATTGTGTGGGAGCATTTAATGGAGTTGATGGCATCAGATGCATTTGGCTTAGACTGCTGACGTCACAGAACAAGAAAGTAAGGAATCAGCCAGAACCAGAAGTCAGGATAATCCTCTGCCAGCTAGGCACCTCATCGTAAATGTTCTATTCTCCACTGAAATATTCCCACCTTCCAGGAAGCAAGTGCTCAGACCATGAGCTCATGGTGAGCACTTCACATGTATTAATATTGCTAGTCAGATTTCTGATAAAAGACCAAGAGAAAATCAACTTATAAATACAAGATTTATTTGGGCTCATGGATTTTGAGGTTTCAATCTGTGGTCAACGGTCAACTTTCTCCAATACTTCTTAATCGGGCAGAACATGGTGGTGGGAGAAAATGGTGGTTCAGAAATTTTTACTTAATGAAGGATGAGAAGGAAAGGCAAGAGGGAGAGAAGGAAAAGGGGACGATGATGAGAGGGAGAGTGGTGGAATCCATTCCTCTCAACTAGGTCCCATATCTAGTTTCCATCAGTTGCCAGTGCTCTGTAAAATTATTAATCAATCAAAAATTAACTCATTGAAATGCAATCACAACTTATTTTTAATCATTTTATATTTTAACTTTTCCAGTGGCGTTCACACTGATTAATAGAGCATCATTTTACCATGGTGGTCTGAATTTGATTTTTTTTTGGGGGGGGGTTCATGACAGCGTTTCTCTGTGTAGCCCTGGCTGTCCCGGAATTCACCCTGTAGACCAGGCTGGCCTCAAACTCGGAAATCCACCTGCCTCTGCCTCCCAAGTGCTGAGATTAAAGGCATGCTTCACTACTGCGGGGCTTGAATCTGATTTTGTTCTTAGCTTTTGGTTAAGTTTTATTTTTTTGTAATTTATTAGCATTCCTTCGATTTTTGAAAATCTACTGATGACGAGCTTCCTGACCTCTGTTTGTTTGAGAACACATCTTTTGTTCATCTTTGAAGCATAGCCCTGCAGGGAATATCATTCCTTCTAGGAAAGTTTGGCTTTTGTTCACTTAACACAAAATGTGTCTTTCTACTCTCCCTTGCTGTCCTCTTTAATGAATCTTCGCTTTTTCCTGTGTTGTACCAAGCCTATCACTCAGAGTTAGCGCTTACATTTTTGTCAATGGTTGAACCTTCTAATTGTTATTTTCTTATTAAGGGAGAAGTGTGGAAATGTATTCTATCATTTTGAAGATCTCATTTAGAAACTTGTTTATAAATGTATCAAGACACACACACTACTGGTAGTTCTCATTATAGTATATCTTTAAAACGGTATCTTTATCCTTTGAATGTTTTATACATTTGTGAAATGTATATAATTATCATATTCATGTATTTTATTTCAATTTCCTCCACCTCATTCCCTCTCAATTTCAAAATGAAATTGAGTATTGTCTTCTAGGTAGTCCATCCAAGCCACATCAAAGTTCTGTAGCAAGTTTACATAGTTTGTCTATGTTACTTAATTTGAAGTTGAGAAGTCATCAATTTATTTATTTGTGACTATTTTTCTTTCTCCGTTTAATAGCTGCAATTCTTTAATAGGGCGGAGCTTTATTTTCCTAGCTCTTTACTAGAAAGTAGTTCCTATAGAAAAATCAAGATAAATGCTGACAATTTTCTCCTGCTTTTTTTTTTTCTTAGTCTCTTTGTGGAATAATGAATTGGTACCCTAGCAACACCTAGTGGTGATCACTGATGGTTTTTTGAGTGTAATTATAGAGTCACAAAGTGTTCTGATATTTCCATTCATAGTAAACATTATGACTTTTTATGTTCCAGTGATCATTCATCTGCTGTTATAAGAGCCTCTCAGATCAGCTGTCACCTCTGTTTGGCATCTCCTCAAAAGTCAAAATACGTACCCATTCCTGACATAAGACATGTATTTCAGATTCATGTTCAGTCTTTCTACCCTAGACCAGGAATCACCTATTTCTTTAAGAATCCCTCATTTGTATATGTGGTAAGAATGTCCATTTTAAACTTCTATGCCCCTCATTTATAAACTTTTTCCCCTTATACAGAAGACACTAACAGAAGAAATGATCAAGTGTAATATGTGTGTGATGATAAAGTCAGTGGAATGTCTTATAATGAATAAAATCTAGCTAATCCAACTGTAGCTGTCTGCATGCTGGAGAGATTGGGAACCCAGTCCAAGAATCTGGATACTTCTGTGGTCTCTGTGTGATGCTGAAATCCTGGGAGATCCCTGGGTGATGTCTGGTCTTCAGTGTATGTTAGAAGAGCAAAGATTCTGATGCTGGTTAAGAATGGCATCAACAGCAGTGAGATAAAAGTACCGGGCAGCTGAGTGGGAAGACTGACACATAGCAGCACAACCTTTCTAGGACATCTTTATATCTGAGTTACCAACAGAATTTCCAGTCCACTGTAAGGGATGGTTTACCCCACTCAGTGACTCCAAGAAAATCCTTCAGAGACTCGCTGAGAGGAGTGCTTTTCAGTTGATTCCAGATCCAAGGAGGTTGGCAATCAAGACTAACCCACACTTTCCTTTACCTTATTATTCACACTCATACTTGAGGCTTAAACAGGTCTTGTCACATGATGAAACAGCTCTAGGGATCAAGATCTGTCCCATGGAGGTCTTGTTGATATAGGGTATGAATAGAATACCTTGGAAATGCTTATCTACAGCTGTGACCAGCA
>NW_021604567.1:2970316-2998759 GCF_004785775.1 Grammomys surdaster
GTCATGAGAAATCTTTCAGTGTTTCCACATTTTGAAGAAAAAAAGAGACTGAGTCTCCCTTCAACAACTGCTATCAACTGACAATAGCTCCTTTGTAAGAGATGTGAGGCCTGTAAAACAACTTTCTCATCCATGATCTTGTATAGACAACCCCACCTGGTGTGAATTTATGGCTTCAATAGCCATGTTGACTCTAGAATTTGCCTTCTCATCATCTAGCTCTTTGTCTCTTCATCTTTGATGTTCCTAAGTTTGATGAGTGGTGAGGATATCAGGAGAGATGTCCCTTCTTTAGGCCTGAGTCCACAGTCTGTTATTTCTAGTACTATGACTAGTTAAATATCACAGCATTGACTACTGCCTTTCTGCAGAAAGAAGCATCTCAGGCCAAAGCTGAGAGTAGTCTAAATCTATAAGTATAAACATAAATATTTAGAAAGAAATTGACAGACAGCATGATGTTTTAGTAAAATAATAATTGCAGGTTCTAACCTAGAGATTATGCTCTCCCTAGCCATGTACTTTTGACCTGGATTATAATATCATGAAACTCCTTCTTATAGTGTAGTTTTCAAATCTAATCAGAATACCCTCTGGCTCTAGGCCTGAGAAGCATCCGAGCTGGTCAGCAGGCCAGCTCTCGCACACCCACACCACCAAGGTGCTCTCACCAGCACTGACCCAACTAGGTTACCACGTGCTACAACCGGCAGAGCCAGCTCTCCACTTCTCATGGTCTCAGGGCCCGATCACCTGTACCCATGCCAGCAGGCCAGCTCTGCTGTGCTTTCTGGATTGTGTGTGTGTAGACACATGGATGGAGGACACCCACTCTCCAGAATACTGCAGTTGGTGAGGGTCAGGGCCAACTCTCTTGCTCTCATGTCTTTAGGGCAGTTATCTCACAATGCACAGATTAGGCTGGACTGGGGGAATGGTCATCTCTGAAAATTAGTTATTATAAATTCCGAGAAAGAGACAGACAGAGGAGACAGAGACAGAGAAACAGATAGATAGACAGAAAGACAGACAGAGGCAGGTCCTTCAAAGCTTCATATTCTAACATCACACTACATACTCCAATAGCTGTTAAGAACTCAGTGGGGGAATAAAAGAACTCACTGAATCAGAGAATACATGAGGAAAATATCTGCACTGTAGAAGTCAAATACAATTGCTAGGTGTGAGCAGTAGTTTGGGTAACGGTAAATGGCTTTGAGCTAGCCACAAATTCAACAGATTAAAATGATTATTTCTTAACACTCTGTAGATGAAGAATGGAGGTAGAAGAAAAGATTTAATTGGCAGGTCCATCTTAATTAAGATTACATTAATTAAGACTTGGCAAAAGTTCAAATGGGAGTTGTAATAGATTTCTGCTGTATGTGGGAATAAGGCAAGAGACAGACAGAGGAGGCTGCCTATGTTCCCCTCAGATTTGAGACTTCTCAGAATTTCAGAACCAACTCAGTACCTCAGTTTTAACTCATAGATGCAGATGGGGGCTGAGTATGTCTCATCTTAAAACCTTCCAAAATCTAAAACATTCTGTGTGCTCACATGAAGTAACAACTGGACATTTTTACTAAGATGAGCTTTATTTCATGCATAGGATTATTTAAAATGTTGTCTACATAATGAGTTCCAGGCAAGTATAGTATAGTATAGTATAGTATAGTATAGTATAGTATAGTATATAGTATAGGTACCATATAGTAAGACCCTGTCTCAAAAGTAAGCAAACAAACAAAATGTATAAAATTATCTTTAGGTTTTGCATAATAAAGTCTACACAGAACTTCAAAAACTTGTATTTAGACTTGACTCCCATATCTCATGTTTACAAAATATAATATTAAAAGTTCTAAATCTGAAATATCTGTGGTCCTACACATTTCAAATAAGAGATAAATGTGGACACAGCTTATGATGCCTTGTGTGTTTTGGAGAGAACCCTCCAAATGCTTATAAACCCTTGGGCTTTCTCTAGAAGAGATCAACAGATGTACTGGACTTTCAGAAAGTCAGTGTGAGAGTGGGCGTGAGTACGAAGAGTTAGCCTCCAATTAGGTCCCAGATTACTTTAGAGCATTTCTGACTTTCACTTGGCAATTCCCTAGCAGTGAGCATGGTAACAGCTCGGGCATTTCATTGATGGAGCTCTTGCCATCTTAATTTCTGAACTGAATAGCGGTGATAATATGATCTTAATCATATATACTTGCCATACCACTTTAAATATATATATTATTTTTATAAGCACTGTCATAAAGATTATATTGTGGGAACCAGCAGGGGAAAAAAATCAAAGCCACAGAAATTAGTTTTCTTATCTGTAAAACAAAATGGGCAGAGAAGGAATTTCCAAGGTCCATTCTTGAGTTCTTCAGATGGTTCAACTCTGAGATTCTATGCTGTATATAAAGCAGGTCATTAACTCGAATTCATGGTGTTTATTTTAAGCCATGTATTTTATCAGATTTCTATATTTTATATTATGTTATTTTTTTATTTACTGATACCGTTATGACTGAACAATGGGCAATTTTAGTTTACCAAATGGTCTGGACTCTTGTGATTAAATGTAGGATATAAATGTAAGATGGATTGTTATTGCTCGTGACTACTTGAATGAATGAGCAACTCAGCACACGTAGTCCTAATCAGAATATAGATTTCACTAAATGGTTTTGACACCTTACTTTACCATAATGTTGTAGACATTCTGAATTAATAACTGCAATAAACATGCTCAACCTATTATATGGGTCAGTTACAAATGTAATGAATATATTGTAAAACACATTTTAATGTTAAGACCTCGGCTCTCAACTGATTGGTATTCTTTTTCTCCTATTTCCTGGAGTGAGGGAGATTTTAAATCTGCTACTTATATATGTAATCAGAAAATGTGGAAATGAATTTAAATATGCTGCCCTCAATTTAATTTTTGGTATCGCCAATATTGTTTTGTCTGTTTCATTTTAAAGCAATAAATAAAGCACACTTGGAAACTAATAAATGTGATAAGATACCTAATATAGAAGAAAATTAAAAAATTTAGCAAAATAGTCAACGTCCTCCATGATCTACCCTGAGATTTACATCCATCGGTATGAAAAATCTAGTAACCTTGGATGTAAAATCTACATTTTTAAAAATATTTAATATTTATTTATTTAAATATTTAAATTTTATTGCACATGGCACAGTTTTTCATCTTATATATCACTATTTATTCCCTTGGTCTTTCCTCTTGTTCTTAGGAGACACATTCTTATAGCTGACTTCCTGGTCCTCTGACTCTTACACTTCCTACCCTGATGCAATTGGATCATCTTCCTCATTGTTTAAAACTCAGCACAAGACTACCTTCTCCCAGAAGCTTTAGAGTGAACCCTCTCCCACATGTAGGACCTTCCCCAGATGCTCCTGTGACTGCAGTAGTGAACATTTATTGAACACCAGACATTGTAAATGCTACTCCTGGATTTATTTTTATTTATAATCCTTTAATCAGCATCCATATCAGACAGTTGTGACCTTTTATGTCATCCTTTAAGAGGACAGAAAGAAGGTGTATAACTTCTCTGAGTTATATTACTTATTCACAGAAGGACCCATGACAGATTTAAGTATCACCAAATCTTTAGTTTTTAGTCAAGGGTCAGGGTCAGTGAGGACTACATAGCCTGTCTGGCCTGGAACTTGCTATGCAGACAATGGTGGCCTTGAATTTACAGAGATCCACCTTTTTCTCCCTCCTGTGTGCTGGGATTAAAGAAGTATATGATGACCCCTAGCTTCCAGTTCCATTTTAAGGAACTGGCTCATCAAGGTATGGGTCTGTATCCCACATCACAACTTCTTCGTTAACAAAAAAAAAAGACAGTGGATAGACATGTACAATACTAAAATTCAAGGAAATGTCTCAGAGGACATAATTTTTTAATATATATTTTCATAAAATATTACATCATTTCTCCTTCCCATCTTTCCCATTCCGTGCATTAGTTCTTGTTCTCTCTTGAAATACACCTGAAAATATAAATACAACCTGTTCCACCTGTTTACTCCTCTTTGTATCTGAATGTGGTTTCAGGACCAACCATTTAGTATTGGATAACTTATTAGAGGGCTTATCCTCCTGAAGAGCTATTTCTGTGCTGTTCAGCAGTCCTTTGTTGCCTATAGATTGCTGTCTGTGGACAAGGGTCCATGAGATTTCCTCTATCTCTTCTATCACTTCTAGTGGTGTCCTTCTTCAGGTCTCGTTTAGGCAGCCATAGTGCTGAGGTGTCATGGGTGAAGCTTCCCTCTTGTTCCTCCATGACACATTCACTCAAGTGACTTCCTGGTCCTCTGGTTCTTAAAATCTTCCCTTCCCCTCTGCCACAATGTTCCTGAGCCTTAGGTGCAGAAGTGGTCTATAGGTGTATTATCTGAGGCTGGGTACCACTTATCATTTGTCCTCTGCTCTTTGAGCAGTTGTGATAATGTTCTCCATTCGTCTTCTGTAATGATCTCCATCTGTTACAAAGAGAAGATTGTTGGGACGAGTGGGTATAAGGATACATATTTTAAATTCAGTAAGGGATAATGCTCATTTAGCAGATTGGTAGTAATTGGGTCTTCTCTGGGATCTATAAGCTCACCATTCCCCTTGTCGTTGGCTTGGTTTCCAGAACCAGGCTTGATTTTACTCTTATTTAGTAAAATCCATTTAAGGAGCCATCACTCAGGGTTATCATGCCATGTTAGTCATTGTTGTGGTTGATAGATGTCATAGATGGGTAGGGCCATTGGTTGCCATCCTGTCTTGGAAGCTTGTATAGTGCCCCCCCCCCAAGACAATGAAAGCTAGTCCTCAAAGAGCAGGAGGGGCCTTTCACCTCTTATTCATCTGGAGTCCTGTAGATATTGTGAGGGGATGTGACTTTGTTTAGAACTGCATATTGCAGTTGCTGATGTAAACTTATTTGTTGAGATCACTAAATACAGGGTTGTTTGGGGTCGGGATTTTGTTTTATTTTATTTTACTTTTTAAATACAGGGTCATATAACCCATGCTGTCTTGGAAGCCTGTTAATTCTCCAGCCTCAGTTTTCTAAGTTCTGGGATTTGCTTACAATGAACTAAATAAAATTTACCAATAAAACTGAGAGTCGAACACAACTTCCTTGAAGAAAATGTGGAGTAGTTGAAGAGCAGACAGCAGTCACAGAGGAGAAGAAAGGGAACACAGACAAGAAAGGAAATATCGTGAGCTCCAAAGAGGACAGGTAAACAGAACAAGGATGCTGTAAACAATCGAAGGCTGTGGAAATATCAATATATGAGACAGTTAGGGTTTGGATAAAGGATACCCTTCATGTCTCATGCTCTGAAGGTAAGTCTTTTTCCTCACTGACGTGGTTGTCTGGGGAGGGCTAAAGATAGTTAGGACCTAGCTGGAGAAAGTAGGTTACTAGACATGTCTCTTTTGAGATGTGTCCTGTGGTTAGTTCCTTCTCTTTCTGCTTTCTGTCTACCATGCTACATTGGAAAGAGCTACTACACTACATAATTCTGAAATGACATCGTTCAAACTCACCTCAGGCTCTGGGTCATGGAGTGAGACCACCACAAACAGACTCTAACTATAGCCAAAATAAATCTTTTTAAACAGTTTTCTTTTCTTTTGCAAGAATTTGGTTACAGAGATAGAAAGCCCTACAAGCAGAACTGAACAAAACTATGGAGCACACAAAGAGGGTGTAACGACTGACTGGCAAACGGGAACACAACGCAGAAGCCGAGCCTGCAGCTTCCGTATTTACACAGTTCAGCAGTGTATGAAAGTCTAGAAATGAGTTGGAGAAGAAATAGTGTTGAAGAACAGGGAACTGGTTAATATCTTTAAGAGTAGATAGAAAAGAGGAGATAAAGAAGGAAAGATTGCTGGTGGAGGAGAAGGAGACACAAACGGGGCACAAGTTCAAGAAGAAGATAGCTAAGAAACAGCAAGGAGGGAAGCTGTATTCATTCATCCTACTTCAAAAACTTCTTGTATGTCAGGTACAAGATTTAGCCACAATCAAAAGCAACCCAACCAACAACTGAAAGACACACAAACCCCTCACGTATCAACTCTTGACTTATTTTGAAGAATAAACAAAACAGTATAAAATAAATTCATAGATTGAACTGTTTTATGCAAACCATTTCTTTAAGTCTATACCTAAAAGCTTGGGAACACAGTGGACTGGACACAGTGAAGAATACTTGAAACTCCACCCTTCTCTACCACCACATCATCCCAGCATCTTGATTTGCTCTCCAAACCCTGAATTCTTTTCTATGGCTAGAGGACTTCATTCCGCAGGGGTACTAGATGACTAAATCATCAACTATAGCTGACTAATTCAAACCCCCAGCTTCTATCTCCTTGTTCAACTTTAGGGATGGGGTTGAAAGTTTCAACTTTCTAATCCCAGAATTGGTCAACTGGCAATGACTTCCACTCCTAAAGTTGTCAAGAGACATTTCTAAAGTCACTTGATTAAAATAATTGAAGTATTATTAAAAGGATTAGTTATTAATAAGTAACACCTTTATCTCTCTAGGTTTTTCTCAGGCCCAGGGAATGAAACCAAAAGGTATATAACAAAAATGCCTTTTTTCACTCATATTATTTACAAAAGTTATATGAGTTTTAGGGAGTTTTTACCAGAAGTAGGAAATAGGCCAGTATTTATACATATATATTCTCTATTTATATTTACTATACATAAATAGAGATGTATTGCTTAATATAACATGCTATCAAAAGACAGAATATGGAGCTAGAAATTGCATCTTTTAGCAAGGAGGCTGCAGAAATTTTATACAGGGATAATATTAGAAATGATAAAGGAAAAATGAAATTTCAATTTGACTATTGGAGTCTGAATATGCTAGACCTTGCAAAGAGCAGGTTCAAAGGTCGTGTGGTCAAAGTGTCCCTAAGGTATCCCTCTATCTCTTTCTGTGTCTTACAGACCTGAGAAAACTTCTTTAACCTTGTAAGTCATAGCAGGTTGTGTGAGGAATGGAAACTTCTCAGTGTATGCAAATGATGCTGAAGCATTCCTGGTCTGTAGTTTTCTAAGTCTCTATGTATGTTCATTAACTTTCTCATCATCAAGTCATATGCCTGATAGAAGAAAAACTTAAGGTAGGGAAGATATATAAAGGCTCGCAGCTTCAGAGGTTTCGGTGAAAGGTTGCTTGGTTCAGTATTTCCAGACTTGCAGTGCTACACCACTTCATGGTGGTGGCTATGGTGGCTACAGGTGGCAGAGACTGTGGTTCTCATGGAAGAAGAGATGAAGAGAAAGGAAGATACCCCTAAAACTGCTTCCATAGGATTCAGGGCTTCTGGTTTAATCTCATATCTTGAAGTTTTCAGAGTATCCCAAAATGGCACACCAGCTGGAGATCTAAATTTTAATACATGATCCTTTGCAAGGGCAAGGTGGTTCTTCATATACAAGCCATAGCACCAGGAACTGGACACAGACCTTCTAACAGGCAGGATAAAAGCAAGCTGGAAGCCCTTTCCTGCTCACGGGTTTGGCAGGTCAGCGTGTGTTGTAGAAGACAGGGAGCCAAAGGAAGGAAGATAGTAATTAATGTGTTTTGCTAGATCCAGGCATCCAACAAGAGGGGACTCCAGCCTCCTTTCTGACTCCAAGGTCACACAATACAACACAGACACACACACACAGACACACAGACACACACACACACCCTCAAGGAAATTGAAATGATACCTTGGGTAAGGTGAAAGTCTCAGCAATATATCCCAACACAGAAAGAGGATCATTAGTTATTTTCCTGAATCAAAGGTGTTGTACAGAAAGATAAAGCCTCAAGTTGATAGGATAACCACACAGTAGTCCGATCAAACTTTGGTGAAACTGCTTCTAAGCAGGTATTGGTAACCTAGATAATACTGCCTTCTGTGAACATGTGACAGCATTGCTCTTACACCAGACAAGTGCCTGTCTGTCCCATGAGGTTTGTTGAAGTAGAAAAGCAATGTGGAGACTGTCACTTCTTAGGAATAACAAAACAAAACAACAAAACTGTTTTGACTACTGCCACTACAGAACGTGTAATGGTCATACTCATACAAGTACCTGCAACACCTTCCCGGATACTTACATGCATCTCATTTACTTCTGCACCAAAGCACACTTCTTACTTTTTCAGTTTAGACCCAAAGGTTCAGCGATATTAAGAAACTTTTCTCAGGTTCCACAGAAAGGTCAATGTGTGTATAAAATATTTTCATCCAACCAAATGTTCATAAGCAAGCTGGAGATGCAAACGAAAGGGATATTATCTCTTCCCTCCTTCCTAGTCACTCATTCCTAGTGAGCACACTGTACTGTGCAAAACCTTTGCTTACCCATTTGCCCCCACCGTGTGTCTTACCAGCACAAGCAGGAGGGAAAGTGAACTAGAACCGTTTCCCATGGTGCTAGGATATATAAAGGTCTATATATGCAATACACACACAGACACGCACACACACACACACGCATGCACACACACAAACTCAGCTCCTGGGAAGATCCCCCGTAGGCTGGCTGGCTTGGAGAGCAGGACAGTCTCATTTAAAACTACACACAACTGTCTAGAGAGGGGCCCACAACACTTGCAAGTCCGATCTCCAAGCCTCCTTCTGGATGGTTCAAATAATGAGCATGTGTCTGATTTCACTGATTCCCCTGTGGCATTCACCCACACAGATGATTGGACAGTAGAAAATATCATCTATGATCAGATGCCAGGAACTGGGTGCTGCTCCAACAATGTACTAAAAATATACAAGGATGCAGTGGTGTTAGTTAATGCCTTTGAAGGCATTTAAATTATTCAACCATTTCATGAGAAATAAATAAATCTGATAGGAAAATGGTCAACTCTTTGGAGTACCAATGGCGATGAGGAAAATCTGGAAAGTCGTGATTCAGAAAAGTACATTTAAGCTCAAAGGAAAGGCAGTGCTGGCTCTTCCTCCTCCTGTTACCCTTCCCGGCCTTCCACCATTCCCCGGCCCCCCCTCCCCCCCCCCCCCCCCCCCCCCCCCCCCCCAGGAAAGAAAGCAACGTAACAGCAGCCAGTGTGCAGCTCTCCTCATTTCCTCTGTAGGTGCGAGCTCTGCAGCGAGCTGGAAACCTCATATTCACAAGGCAAACAAAGCATCATTTTTTAATGACTCTTCTGAATACATTTTTTTTGCAGCAGCTTCCCTAGACCTGCTTGTCATAATGGTTTCTTCAAACGTTTTTTAAAGCTTGTGATGTTCAAGGCCCTAGCCTTCCCCCTCTTGTGCTTGTTTTTTATGTGTCACAGTTGTCAACTAAAATAGAGCACCTAGCCTTTGTTTCAAGATGGTACCTGATCAATATCATCAATCCGTCTCACTGCCTCTCCCTCTCTCCTCTCTCTCCCTCTCTCTCAGGCACACACACTCTCTCTCTCTCCTCTCTCTCTCCCTCTCTACAGCTGTATCCATTTCCTCCTGGCAAAAAGGGACTTTATGAATAAATGATACTGAAATGCTGAGGGTTCAGATACTAAATAATGAATTTCACCACCAAAAACACAACAACTTCTCCAATCATAAAATACCGCTCCTTCCATATTGATTGTGCTTTGGCAACTAGATGCAGTGCTAGGCTTCACTCTGCAAGGTGTTTAAAAAGAAAAACAGGTTTACCCAGGATTTATCATGTATGGAAAAATGTAATCTCTAAGTAGGCTGTCTGCTAATGTCTGGCATAATGTTTCTTCATAATGGTTAACCCTTTTTCAGGGAGTGGAATAATCAAACAGTGCCTCTCTCTAGATGGGAACTTTGCTTCATGGGACATTACAGTAAGTGTGTCATCTGTTCTGCGCTGTTGTTCGGGTACTAGCTTGTAATGATAATGCAAATCTCCTTTTATTATTTGTTTAAAAACCTGCTGTGTGCAGGAAATGGAGCATCCTGCGGTAGGACGGACGGGGACGAGGTGGGAGGACCCCAGTGCTTGTCCATCCTTCCATCACTGGGTGCTGGGTCGCTGCTCACTGACTGTTGCATGTAGTGGGTCAAGGTTTGGGAGCATTTGTTGTGTGCTCAAATGTGACTTGCTTTCCTATTTCCCTCATGAACGGTCTCTGCTGGCGTATTTCTGATGTGCAAAGAAAGCCAGTATCCGCTATCTGAGAGATGACTGGGGTCAGGGAGGGTAGATTCTTGGCATGTGATTGGCAAAACCTGCCTTCTCTCAAGTTGTAGGCTAACTTTTTGACTGAGTGTTCTGTGTCTGCCTATAAATTCGCTATGCTGCCTATTAATGTCAAAGAAACTTCATTTTTAATTAGATCGAAGCAAGTAGTCTTTGTTTTATGGGGAGTGTTCTGCATCCAAACTATATATTTTGATATATACATTGTGTAGGACAGGCTTGGATGATGTCAGTCATGAGGGAAGCAATGTAAGTCTGGGTGTTATCTATGCGACGTTTTCTTCATAAAATTTTACTTAAGCTGAATTCTACGGTAATTTTAATATTGAAAAACACAAAACACCAGGGATATTTTTTCTCTTTTGTTTTAGACAGTCACTGTTTGAAAAATATTCTGTTTCTCTCTTTTTTTTTTAATTATCAGGAGAATAATAAATGTTTGCTGATTTGCTTGTATGCTAAATTTATGCCAAAATAAAGCATATATTTTCATCTTTTAAGAAAAACTTAATTTAAGGAAAAATACAGGCATTAATTTAGAGCTCCTGACGCAGTGAGATGGTGGAATATATTTGAGCTATTAGCCGTTTCAATCTCCTGCCCACAAATAATTGATGAGTTTCTATTAAAGATTGACAAGCTAGCTGGGAACGACGCATTTTTACTAGAAAATGCAGCATTGATAGTGAATATGCATTATTCCTTTTATTCTATTGCTTCATGATAATAGTTTTGGAATTAAGCCTTTTGTTTCTGTGAACCTATTGATTAGCATTTAGCTTGAGATGTACATGTGCTTACTCACAGTTCTGTCTACCATAATAATTTGATATCTCTCACTCATTATTAACAGCCTGTTTTCATGCTAGTATTTCAAATACCTGAGATTTTCATCTGTCTCCTTAGTAGTAGCTGATAAGGCTATGATGCTGAAAAATCTTGACTTGCTTTCTTAGTAACTAGGACACAAGGTAATGTCTCAGGGAGATTCATAGTGCTTATGACTGGGAGCGTTCCTCCTCAAGTCCAGCAATGAAAGTCAGCTTCAGTTGACTGTGTCAGTGGATGGGATTTGTCACTTCCCAGGCTGAGTTTTATGTATCTTGATCTCTTGATCACAGAACACTTTAAAATAACACAAAAAGATCAGAGAAGTTTTCTTTGCATACTTTTAATCATGAAACCCAGGGTTGGCTATAAGAAAAACCAGTATACTATGGAAATCTACATCTCAGGGAATATGTGAGACCTCTATAAGTATCCTGCCATTGGGTGGCTCACTGGGCTTGGTGAACACTTTCTTGCTGTGAGATTCAGCTTTTTCAGTAATGTTGCTGTTGTAGGTGCCTTCCACTGGGCTTCATTCAGTTCTTCCTCTTATCTTGAAAGGAACGCTATCATCTCTCTAGGAACTGATTTGAAAAATCCTCCTTAGTAGAATAAAAAAGTGCTTTTCGCAGTACTTTAAATAACAGCTTTTCTTAACTAAACATTCCAAGAATAAATTCTCTCCTCATCGAGCTCTGGTGCTTCTTGAATCTGACAATAAGATATTGTGAGGGTTCGGTATTTACAAAATCATCAGAAGGAAATTGCACACACATTTTCTTTTTCCCCCTCCCCCCCACTTCATTCCAGGCACACCATTGCAGCCGCATGGTGAGAAAGGGTGCATGGGCGGGATTCCTAGCAAAACACTGTGTATTAATGAAAGGGTGGCAGGCACTTCATTTTACCTAGGGCACTTCGCTGCTGTGTTTGCTCTCTTAGGAGATCATACACAAGGACATCGAGTGTGCTGCTGCCGGGCCGTCTGTAAGGACAGGTTCACCGTATGCACGCCGCATTGCAAATTAACAGCCTACTTAATATAACCAATGCATAAGTCAATCAAAATCAAAATCTACAGGCCTGAAACTTCAATGCTGAACTGTGGATGTGGGTATATTTTTATGAGACTGAAAAAAAAAAAACCTCTAACTGTTTTGTGACCTTCTTAGTTGAACCCCCATTATACATTTTGATTTTTGTGTTCATGACAGAGCCAAAATCAATCTGACTATTGCCTGCAAGCAAAGTTAGGGTTTTATAAAGGCCTCAGAAAATTCCAGCAGTTTCAAAAGTATCTTTTCGTTTTAATCATATCATATGGCTTTCAATAATAGGTGGAGAGGGCTAATGAGGCCAGAAATAATAGTTTTTGGAGCACATCTGATTTTCTTGAGTACTTATGAATATTTTTTTCCTGCAGAAGAATACATAGGTGAAAACCGCTCAGTATCAGATGGTTTGCTTTATCCCTAGGCATTGCCTGGGGTTACTGGAACATCCCCGGTTTTAGTATTGGCAAGCGAAATGCACAACAAGGAAAATTTTATTAAAATGTATGTTAACCCATTACTGTATGTTCATTTCCAATTCTTTATAAGATAGCATGATGTATCATTTTGTGTGTGTCATTCCTTAAAAAAAGGAGACGAGTCAAGTGAAGGAGCATATTTAATGGGGAGATTTTTATGGGAAACATTATACAAATGGCAGTGCGTGTGATTCCCATTATTAAAATAATTTGTCATTGTACGGGAAAAAAAGGTATAAATTTCAAGAACGAGTCTTCTTTAGTTATCTGCCCCTTTTTAAATGACAGTGGCTTTTTGTGCAGTAAAGACAGACACGATCTTAGGCAAAGCCCATTTCAGGCCAGAATTTCTGAAAGCCCTATTAATGTTTCATGCTAATCAAGGAGAGTGGGAAATAGAGCTGGCAGGTGCTTTCTACTCTGCTTATTCCTGTCTTCCTGCATTAGACATCACTAGCTAAAACAGGGCCATGGGGTTCTTATCCAACACACATAGTAAGAAGGAAAATAGAAAATGATTCTTGGCTTAAGTTTGCTGTTGTTTTTCATCTTGGATGAGCTGATAACATTTTTGGTTATATGAGCACATTGATTATTAATAACTCTGTTTTGCTCTAAACTGCAACCTCAAAGGGGACTTAACATTTGGCCCTAACATTCAAGTACAGACAGCAATGCTAATTTTGAATCTATATAAAGGTCTGTCTGGGCATGTCATGTTAAAATATTGTAGCTATATGTTGTTTGAGCCTTTGTCTATATCTTCAGTTTCAAATGGAAACGTCATAGATGGATATGATGGATATGTCTCCATGTTATCTGGAGACATGGTTTACTTAGGAATAAATATGCTTCCTGCTCTCTTCAGTAGGTCAGTTACTAGCAAACCGTATCTTTCACAGCCCAGTGTTAGAATGACTGCATTCCATCACATCAGGACCAAGGAGAGATAATTTGATTGGAGAAAGCATGTTTTTAATTGTTGTTGTTTTGTTGATGTAACATCTAACTGATGGAATGCATTAGATTGTTTTAGGATTTCTTGTTGATGTCCAAGTGTCATGTTCTTACAGAAATGTGTTTAAAATGGCACCTTAGCATGACTTTTTCACATCTTTTCTTCATTAAAAAAAAAATGCTTCTTGTTCCTTAAAGTGCGTTTGGATATGCCAAGGACCATTACATTCAACTTTGACTCCAGAGAGTCTTTCCCTTCCTGGCACCTACTATCTTTTATAGGCAGGTGAATGATGACATGTGGTGGCTTTGGGATAGAATGACATAATATTGTACAATGTTTTCACATAACATGGGCAAGATCACAAAAATCTTAACAAAAGAACAAACCATGGCTATCCACAGTTGAAAGGTAAGTACCTATTCACTTTCCCTCTTTCTTGAAGATGAAAACTTCTCTTTTATACTTTTAGTTGCTTCTTCTCCCCACAAGTCCAACTGCTCTAAGATTTTAGGAAGTTAAATAAAGGTCTATGCCAAGTAATCTGATAAAACATATCTGAGGGTAGAGAGCCTATGAGCATGTCAAGACTTTATTTCCTTTTACCTCAGTAAAATGTTCATTCTGGTCGTATCTGCTTGTCTGACCTAAAGAAAAAAACAGAAGGAAACCTAGGTAGTATAAAGTAGTGAAGATTAGATTTTTCTTCTCAGCTTCCCAGATGATAACAGCTCTTCACTTTGTGTATTTTTCTTGAAGGAAATGACCTAACACAGGGGGTTCTCAACCTGTGGGTCATGACCTCCACAGGGGTCACATATCAGATAACCTGTATATCAGATATTTACATTATGAACCTTAGCAGTAGCAAAATTACACTTATGAAGTAGCAACAAAATAATTTAATGGCTGGGGTCACCACAGCATGGGAAATTGTATTAAAGGGCCAGAGCATCAGGAAGGTTGAGAACCATTGGTCTAACCTAAAAAATCATCAGTTGCAGAATTCGGAGAAATACATGTTGATACAGTGATGTTACTACTTAGATTTCTTAAGATATCATTTATAAAAATGTTATTTTTCCTATTAGAGAATTTATACAGAACATCTTGTCCACATTTACCAGCCTTCCCCCAAATCATTCCAGAACCACTTTTACTGTTTGTTTTTTTTTGTTTGTTTGTTTGCTTGTTTGTTTTGTTTTGATAAGACAATATTACAATCAATGTCCTGGTCCTTTGGCTCTTACAATCTTCTCATTTATATCAATAATTATGTACTTATAAGCAGGGCTTACTTTTCTGTTTATTTTATTCATCAAAATGCTTCCTTTTCCTTAAAGTGTATTCAGATATGTCAAGGACCATCACATTCAATTTTGGCTACCGAGAGTCTTTAATTTTCTAACATCTGTTGGCTTTCTTAAGAAGATGAATAGGTCCTGTTTGCATATCCTGACTGTTAGTCTCTGTCTTTTTATTGGGGAATTGAGTCCATTAATGTTAAGAGATTTTAAGGACTAGTGACTGTTGCTTCCTGTTATTTCTGTTGTTAGAGTGGAATTATGCTTATGTGATTATCTTTTTTTGGGTTTATTGAAAGGATATTAATTTCTTGCTTTTTCTTGGGTGTAGTTTCCTTCTTTGTGTTGGAAATTTTTTTACCTATTATCCTTTGTAGGGCTGGATTTGTGGAAAGATATTGTGTAAATTTTGTTTTGTCATGCAATATCTTGATTTCTCTATCTATGGTAATTGAGAGTTTTGCTGGGTATAGTAGCCTGGGCTGGCATTTGTGTTCTCTTGGGGTCTGTATGACATCTGCCTAAGATCTTCTGGGTTTTAGAATCTCTGTTGAGAAGTTTGGTGTAATACTGATAGGTCTGCCTTTATATATTAATTGACCTTTTAATATCAACCAACCAGACCACACAGAGATCCTAGGGACTAAGCCACCAACCAAAGAATACACATGGAGGGGCCCATGGTTACAGCTATATATGTGGTAGAGGATGGCCTTATCTGGCATCAATGGGAAGAGAGGCCCTTGGTCCTGTGAAGGCTCGATGATCCAGTGTAGGGGAATGCTAGAGTGGTGAGGCAGGAGTGAGTGAGTGAGTGGGTAAGCACCCTTCATGACAGCAGAGGGGAGGAGCAGGTGGGGTAGGGGGTTTGCAGAGGGGAACCAGGAAGGGGGATAACATATGAAATATAAATAAATAAAATAACCAATGGAAAAAAAGATAAATAAGGATGTGTGCCCCCTCTCTGTGATGTTCCCTGATGTCAGGATTGTGTTGCATTAGGGCTTGGCACTCATGGTCAGTTAATCTCCACCTTTTGCCCAGTTGTGGCTTTCTGTAATATTGCTAAAAGAAGCTTCTTTGATGAAGGACAGGAGCCGCTTTTCTGCAGATGTAAAGATGGGCACTTAGACTGAAGTTGGAGATTACACTGCTATAGAAATGGACAGTAATGTGTTCTTCACTATGCTCCATGGCTTCACCAGGCTCTGTTGGTGAACTTTACAGAAGTGGGCATGGATCCTCTCCTGTTGAGAAGGCTTAACTTATGTTGGGCTACTATTTATTATCCCAAAAATGGAAGCACCACTGCTGCACCTTTCAGAGTATCTTGCCAGTAGGTCATTGTTGTGGTTGTTGACATTATACTTGGACGGGACTATTGATCTCTTTTCTCCATTGGTAGCTTGTGTGGCTCCTTCTGAACCTATGAGAGCTAGTCCTCAATGAGGAGACTTCCAGGTCAGAGACACATCACTCCACACCATGTGTCTTAAATGTGTGGTGTCCTCAGAAGTAGGTTTTACCTTCATTTTCTGGAAGGCTCCAGCACCATTTTACATTTTGGAGAAATAAAACTTTTCAAGTCCTACGGAAATCACAAATGCGTTCTTTTTAATTTCTGTATTCATTGAGAATTTCATGCATGCATATAACTCAATGTGATTGTATCCATCCCTTCCTCCCTCCCTTCCAACTCTCCCATTGACCTTCCCTGATGCACATACCTCTAAACTTCATGCCTTTGTTTCCCTTTTAATTTTTTTAATAACCCACTAAGTTTCTTTACTGCTGCCCACATGTGCCTGGCTATGTAGCCATCCACTGGATCATGAGAAGCCAGCCTATCAATGACCATGCCCCAAAGAAAAATGGTTCCTTTTCTCCCATCTGCTATCAACTGCTGATAGCTCCTTGGGTGTGGATGGAACCTCACAGGCTCCTCTCCAGTCTCTACTGGAACACTGGCTGGCATGATTTTGCACAGGTGTTTTGCAGGAAACAGTTCCTGAGAACTCGTGTGATAGTCACATCGTATCCAGAAGACTCTACTTCTTTGGATTCCTCCACATCTTCTGGCTCTTACATTCCTTTTGCCTCTCTCTTGGCATGGGCCCTTCACTTCTGTTGGGGCAGGGTGTTGATAATGATGTTAAAACTTGACATGTACACAAATTACATAAAACTGAAGCAGGGACAACTGGTTAAAAAAAGAAAACCTTCCATATATATATCACTCTAATTAGTTCTAAAACTATGACATAGCTCCAAATTTCCCTTGTATTGCAATAAGAACTCTTTGAGTTCAGAGTAGAGGCAAAAAAAAAAGGGTCCAGCAATATGTGGCTTTGCTACTTTTCCTTTAATCACACCCACTGATTGGTCTTAATCCTACTCCATCATTTATGACAGTCTCTGAGGGAGTCATTTGTTCTTACGTATGGAACACAAAGATCCTAGTAACCTTTTGAGGGCAATGTAAAAACATTGGACATTGAAAATAGACATAAAAGCTCTATGTCTGCATAGTTGTCTACATTCCAAGAAGTCTGACCTATTTTTGGTTTTGAACACTGTAGAAATTCATGTCTTTTGCATGTGTATGGCAGGACTAATAATCAAATGGGTGTACATAAACATGTGCATGAGTGTGCATGTATGTGTACATACATGTAAACGCCAGAGTTCAACCTTAGCTGTCATTCCTCAGTAGTCATCCATCTTGTTTTGAGACAGGGTTTCTCACTGACTTGCAGATCACTGGGTCCACTAGGCTGACAAGAAAATGAGTCCCGTGGATCGACCTGTCCTAATTTTCCTAGTACTGGGATCTCCAAGCACATGTCACTATGCCTGGAGTTTGTATCTCTATCCTAGGGCTCAAAATCCTGTTCTCATAATGTGTTGTGAGCAACTTACCAACTGAGCTATCTCTCCAGCCAAAACTTCATCTCCCTAATGGCACTAAGAGGATTCACCCTTGGCTAGCTCCAAGAGAATGCAGGGTACAACTATGAGCTTTTTACTTTGGATGCAATGTGTGAGATAACAGATTCACTGGAGACCCTTATACTAATCAGTGAGAAAGCATGTACAAAAAGACACTTGGCTATTGATATTTTCTGTAAGACTAACATTTGGTTTCACTAATGATCCATATTAGCTATAGCCAGAACACTACATTAGTGTTAAATAGTAGTTGTGCATACGACTGCTTCCTGTAGTCTCTCTGCCTTTTCCCAGTCCAGAGCTTGTCACTCAGCAGATACCCAAAAGGAAATCATTTTACAGCTCATGATGTAATCTGGGATGAAAATGGAAACATCCAATACTTTAGCAAGTTCAAGATCTCCTTGTTGACTTTCAAAGGTTACTACAGGGTACACTGTTTCAATCTCCTATGAAAGTTGCAAACCCTCTTCAGTCCTTGGCTTTCTCTGCACATCTTTACATCTTTAACACATTCTTTCAATCTTCCAAATATTTAATTTCTACTGGGTTGAATGCTTGGCAGGATGCCAATAAATTTAAAAAGAATTACTCCTGGCAAAATTTTGCTGGCAATAGGTGGCAATCAAAATGATCCTGAAATGCTCTCCTCAAACTTTGCTCAACTTGGAAAACAATGTGATTTATTCTAATACATGGTAGAAACATTACAAATATTTTTGTTTTATCATCACACACAACTAATTCTTATTAATCAATACTTTGAGTCTTTATTTAAACAAAGATTTCAGATTCTAAGATTATTGCTATTGAAACTGGTATTAGCTTTTATAGCTGGAACTGAAATTATTAAGGAATACTGGTTGATACTAACTAAAACTAATCCTTCTTTATTCTAATCAACCTTCAATCGTTCACTACCTCTCCATGAAGGATATAAATATCCCCACAAATGCACTGGCTTTACCACTCAAATTTGATACTTAAGGTTTTAACTTTTTTTTTTCAATCTTGGAGCCTTAAAATTGTCCTGTTGCTTCAACTTGCATTAGTGAAGCTACTGTTAGATATTTGACATCTAACTACAAGCAAAACAGTGTCCCAATACAGGGATATAACCTAGCTTTTATCAGATAAAGCTTATCAACAGTTCTCAGACTATTGTATTAAGAATTATTTGCCTTATTTAGCAAATTTGAAACAAATACGTTCTCTGTGATAGCATTTTAACTCTTTTTAATTAGGCTTACAGAGAACAGCTTTTAACGGGCTCATCCTTTTAACACTTGTCAGTTTTTCTAAAGGAAAAGTAACATCCTGAGCAAACTACCAATCCTAACCCAGACAAGCAGAGTCCTCGAGCAGCCACGGACCCCCCCTTATAAGGACAAACAGACATGTAAAGTTGAGCAAGAAGATTGCTTTTGGGCCATATCCCAGAAGCTATCTCCACATATTTTTCTCAAATAGGAGAAAAACACTTCAGCCTATTTGTCAGGCACACATCTGAAGAGACTAGTCAAATCCAGAAGCTATCACAAGCATGTTTGTGATTAAAAAAAAAAAATCTTTCCCCGAAAGTTCACTCTCTGCCGCAGTTACACCTTCTGGTTTGGATCATTTTCAAACTGACTATACCTTGAGAGGGTCTGAGAATCCTCAGCTAACACGAGAGTGACTGGAAACACACAGCCAGACCAGGGACTTGGGCATGTGACCATAAAAGACTGAATTCTCCTAACTAGTCCCCAAGAGGGACCTCCCAACTAAGGAATTCATACAATAGTTTAATATCAGTTGAAATTACAGTGAGTTAGAGGACAGCTTAGATCTAGAACGGAAAAAACACCTTAAGAAAGAGTAATTAGTTGGATTAGTTGGATTCCATGTCTCCTAGTAACTTCCTTTTAGTCACAATTTGGGCAAACCTGCCTATTGGGAGCCAAGCAGAGTTGAACTAACAGGGAAAGGCCTATATACTTGTTTTCATATTGAGCCCTAGAAGGAGAACTCATTCAAGTTAATGGACGATCTCTTCCTGAACAGGTCATCAAGATATGGTATATGTAGTAAACATATCGGAAAATGCAAGGCAAAGTGTGGTGACCAATACAAAAGAAAGAAGATAAAGTGGAGAGCAGTGTTAAGAGGTCTACTTAAGACACTCACATGTGAGAAACTGTTTAAGTAACTGTAATAAATCATTAATGAGTGAGCAGTAAAACACTGTTTAATCATTAATTAAGTATTAACAGTAGAAAATATTAACAACTCATTCTTAATGCACTTGATGACAGCTACAGTATTAAGTGTTATGGAGTCATGTAATTGACTGTTTAACTTATTTTCTAATTAAGTTTTAATATAGTTATAATTAAATTATTGGAGTTTTTGCTTCTGTTAACCACCTAAATAATATGATGTTCTACATGACGGTTTCAGTCTAACGTTACTTTGTCCATGGTTTGCTTACTGCTAACGTGCCTTTCTACACAGACGTAGGTTCATTTAAATAGTAAAATTTCTCCAAAGGCAATTAAATAGCGATTTGGCCTAATCATTTGTTTTAATTTGACAATGATTTGACTTGATTGAAGACAACTCTAGGATTCTTGGATGACCAGTACTCCTAAAATAATTACTATGTAAATCTTCTACTGCAATCCTAACATTACTTAAAGGAATTTTGCACTACTAACTAAAGCTTTACACTTATATAGTACTTAGAAAGATGCTAACACACACACATTTTTTATAATAAGGAAACAATATATAAAAATGACAACAGATATTTTGGCTCAAAGATAACATTTAACTTAGACAATAGCATCTCATTTTATGTACTTGCGGGTTAAGAAAAAGAGAGAGATATGAGAGAGAGGAGAGGAGAGAGAGGAGAGAGAGGGAGGGAGGGAGAGAGAGAGAAAGAGACAGAGAGACAGAGAGACAGAGACAGAGACAGAGAGGACTCACAATAAACAATCTGTTACTCTATAGACTAGGAAAGCGATGTAAATTGTGTCCTTAATATTTTCTTCTTCTAGTTAATATTATAACAATGATTCTTAATAATTATATTTGTAGAAAAACAAAGTGTATAAACTTGTTTATGTGTCAGGAACGTGAGAAGATTGACTATCTACTGTGAAGCCGTAGATTCTAAGATGCACTTTACTGAATTAGAATATTAACATTTTTAATCAAATGTTTACAGAAAATAAATATTTCAGTTGGCCATCTGAACAATAAAAATATCTTCAGTCTTTGGTGGCTCTGGATTAGTTGGGAAGAAGAGGTAAATATAAACAGGAAGGAAGTGAATCTCAGACACTTGGGTTAACTCTGGGGTGTGTTGAATGTAAATCACTGTATTTACAGAGCCATCAACTCACATCACAGAGATATGGCCCTGTGGCCTTTGTCACACTTGTCAATCAATCCCCACCATTATTCAATCAGGTGGTAAGCAGGGACTCCTAGACCAGAGGGTAGAGTCCTGAGTAAATGGATTTGTCTACCCTAACAAGCCTGCACTTGGTTTAATGACTGCCCAGTCACTAACACTACCCTCGCCCCCCCACAGGCAACATTTCAGAAGTGTCATAGGGAAAATGCCATTGCTAGGACTTCAGAAGTTTCCTTTTCTCCACTTGAAATTAAGTCCCATGTATCTCCAAGTGTGAACTGACTGGCTTTTACAGTATAAGCTTTTCAGAATAGAAGGTGAGCACCAAAAAGCATTGCTTAGAATAACAACAATATTTTGTTGTACGGACAAGACAAAGCATTTTTCATGGCAGGCATAAGGCTGTTTTACCTAAATCACCATTCCCAGTCTGAGAAAGGGATGGCTAATGCCATGTTGGAGTATGGGTGAGGTGTTTTCCTCTCATAGAACAAGAATTTTGTTTTCCTGCTGCATCTTTTCAGAGGATTATACACTTCGGTGCTTGCGATTACTTCATCTCCATCGTGCTGAAAGAGCCAAAGTTGCAACATTAGAGACTACTGCTGACAACAGAGCGTATCCCTGTCTGTGAGGGAACCTGTTAAGGGTCCTAAACAAAGGGCTGTGGCTGAATGTAATTGCAACCACTGGGGGAAAATCAGTTCAGAAAGCCTGTGTGGTGGTTCATACTCAGCTCACACTCATGGGCAGCAATCCTGAATGTGACTAAGTTTTCCTGAAATAACAGGTTACTGTAGGGCTGCAGACATGGCTTAGCAGTTAAGAATATTCACTGGTTGTGTGGAAGACTCCACTTTGCTTCCTAATATCAACAAGTACTGTAGCTTACAACCATCTATAACTCTGGTTCTAGGAGGTCTGATGCCCTCTTCTGGTGACTACAGGTATCAGATTTTCACAGGGTGCACATAAATAAGTCCATTCTGGCCAAACACTCAAATAAACCCAAACCTAGAAATTAAAACAATTAATATAACAAGCCACTTTCTCTAAGCATAAAAGGCATCCAAAGTTAAAGTGGAATAATGGGACAGAAAAGGAAGTTTTGTAGAGCTCCGCTCGTGTTAAATGACTTACATATTGGGAATACTGACTCAGCAGGAAGAGCCATGAAAAAGGCATTTAGCTTTGGATGTCAAGCCGCTGGGAAATATTACAGCTGGAATTTTCACTGCAGACTTTCTGTGTAAGTACTGAGCTAACATCCTTGAGGGCGAGCAGAGCCCCAGAGCTTATCCCCCGTGTTTACTACCCTGCAGGTTAGCACTGCCCGATGGGAAATAATCCGAACCACATACATAATCATAATGTTCACTTTTTTTTTACAATACATTGTACTTAACACAAGAGCTCAAAAATATGTAAGCAATTTAAAAAATGATGCTAACAGAAAAGATGACATCTATTTCCAGTTACGACGCTCAGGTTGGTCACAGTGCTGCCGCACACAGAGAGGTGTCCACAGAGAGGACACAGAGAGGTGGCTCACAGTACGCGACTGTGAATGAACAGTTCGTGAGGTACAGGAGTAACACATGAAAGACTGTCAAATGAATAACAAGCACACTTAATATTGTCTTGAGATCACTACATATATGGAGTTTTTATAAGCCAATATTCTTTCTTTCAAAAAGTATTTTTTTAATTTTAAAATTAAAATATAATTACATTTCTCCCTTCTCTTTCCTTCCTCCAAACACTCCCATATTTCCCTCCCCCACCCCCTTCAAATCCATCACTTCTTTCACACTAATTGTGATGTCACTCATCTCATGTATGTATATACTTCTATATTTCTAAATGTAACTCGTTCGGTCCATATGATGTTACTTACATGTACATTTTCCGGACTGACCATTTGGCACCGGAAAATCAACCAATTGGTGTCTTATTCCTGTGAAGACTGCCTCTTCCATTACCAGCGTTCCTCTCTTTCCTATAATCCTTCTTCATGTAGGGCTGAGCATTGTGGGCTTTTCCCAGTCTACTGTAGTGTGATTGTTGGTGTCACCCTGGGTCAGCTCATGTTTGAACAGTCATGTTGGTGATTCTTTATAGGTGTAGCTTGTTTTTTTTTTTTTGTTTTGTTTTGTTTTGGTTTTTCAAGACAAGGTTTCTCTGTGTATCCCTGGCTGTCCTGGAACTCACTCTGTAGATCAGGCTGGCCTCAAACTCAGAAATCTGCCTGCCTCTGCCTCCCAAGTGCTGGGATTAAAGGCTTGTGCCACCACTGCCCGGCGGGTACTGCTTGTAATGTTCCTAGGGAACACGATATCACAGCAAACACCGATTTTCTGGCTCTTAAATTCTTTCCATCACTTCTTTAGCTCCCTGACCCTTAGATGTGAGAGTATTTTCTAGATATATCCATCGAGACTGGGCTTTACAGCTCTGAATTTAGATTGGTTATGGTTTTCCACAATGGTCTCTGTCTATAGCAAAGGGACATTTTCTTGATGAGGGATAAAGGCTGTATTTATCTGTGGGTATAAGAAACAGTGTTTATAGATTGTTGTTAGAAATCATGCAAGTTTTCAAAGGAGGGAGACAACTAACAGTCCTACCCAGACATGTAAACTATAAATCACAATAACTCTGAGGATGTAGTAGTGGCACACATACTTTTGTGGTTACAACAGCTCTCTAACACAAAATCTGCTCAACATGAGTGAAGTAATACCTGGTCCAGCAAACCTAAATAATTACTCAGTTCTACTGGAGTCATGGTCATTGGATCTACAACATCTAATTTATTACAAAATCTTTTAAATGGTAGATGGGAATCATCAAAGCTATCTGAATTTTAGAGTAACCTGACTTGAATTATTACTTTGTCTAAAAAAAGTGTCACCAGCTCATTGTAACTCTTTTACAAAATATTCATTTCCTAAAGCTTGTGAATTAAATGTATAATATGTATATATATGTACATATGTACATATGTACATATATAAATGTATAAAATGCATTGAGTTTTCAGGAAAATTAAGTTCTCCTAGGCTTTTTATTGACCCTAACCCCAAACTAATTTTAGGTGTATTTTTAATTACAAGTTAAAAGTATATTTCTTTTTTTATATTTATTTTTATTTGTTTATTTATTTATTTATTTATTTAATATATATGAGTACACTGCATCAAATCCAATTACAGATTGTTGTGAGCCACCATGTGGTTGCTGGAATTTGAACTCAGGACAACTGGAAGGGCAGTCAGTGCTCTTAACCTCTGAGCCATCTCTCCAGTCCTGAAAGTATATTTCAAGGAAATTTATTTTAAAGAAATTATTCAAATGATTGCTTTGGTTTGATTATAACTTGAAGTGTGGTAATAAATTATATGCTGATATCTAAAAGTGAAGACCTTGTAGGTAGAAGGTGCTCATATCAAATACATTTTTCCAAACAACATCCACAATTAGGTGGTCTCCTGTTTTAACAACAACAGTAAAAATTACAGGTGGAAGAAGATATTGATGTTTAATGTACATCTTTCAGAGAAATGGGCGAGGAATGAATTCTGTATACATGCATTGTGTAGTGTTTTCAAAGAGCTATTAACAATGAAGAAATAAGGTGTCTTCAATGCTTTATGTGTTATGTGTAGCACAAATTGCTTGAACCACCTTAAAAGACATTACATGAGAACATCATAGGGCTAGAGGGGAAGAAATAATTGCTTACTGAAGGAATATTTTATTATGATAAAAAGACAGAGTTATTTTAATCAATTCACAAATTGTTCCTCTCTGTTAAGAAGCAGTTTTTGATCATTTCTCAGCAGGCTAAGTAGAAAAGGGTCTTCTGACCAGTTGTGTGGAGACACTTCAATAGCATAGGTCAATCATTCCATTTATAATCCAAATATGTATGAATGACCTAAATAGCCCTGTTGTTTTTCCACTTTCTATTTCAGTTACTTGACATCATCATAAATATTGAAGTGTGAGGCTAAGGACCTGGAAAATCAGTTGCTACACTTAAGGTGTTATTTCCACCTCATTTTGCTCATCTACCCCACTCTGCAGTGACTGTCAGAACTTTCAAATGATGTAACTTAAAATTAAGTTTTAGCAGGTTAAATAAAAACGTATCTGACAAACAGACTTGGGGTCTTTCCTGCCTAAGTACAAGAGCCATCCAGCCAGCCAGAAGGTGCCAAAGTAGGTACCCAGCTACCATATAATTTCTAAGTTAGTAGACAACCTTTCTCATAGTAGCAGGTATTTTACTTATAGCACTTTATATTTAGTTCCCTTGCCTGAAACAGTACAAGCTAACAGTATTTCCCCAAAGTAAATATAGTAGTTCTCTTACTCTCAGACTTGGAGGTGTTTTTGTGATTTTTCTTTTTCTCTTTCAAAATATACAAGTCATCTTCCACAGCAAAGCATACTTGTCAACGCACATGTCAGCCAACTTTAAAAAGAATTGTCTGAGAAAAAAATAAAAAGTAAATTATTTAAGTGGAGTTGTAGAGGAAGCTTGAAAGGATTCTGTTTGGAGGGCTTCTCTGCTCCTCTCTGCCGATGGAAGGCAGGTCTGCATCCCTTGCTAGTGAGCTGCTGTCATAACTCAGGCTGACAGTTCACATTGAAAATTCTGTTTTCCTCTTTCCCAGGAAAGCAAGTCAAAGTTAAGCCAACAAACTGTTCTTGGCAAGTGCCTTACTGCTGTTTCCTCTCCTTTAAATTAGCCGTTTGGGATCTTTGTGGCATCTGTGAATGGGTTTCCAGGGCTGGGGACAACAGATTTAAGAGAGTACTAAACACTGAAGGAAACGAGAGTGTGTATGTGTGTGTGTGTGTGTGGGGGGGTCCTCTCTGATGAATCCTGTGCTCGGGTGACATCATAATTTTACACAAAAGGAGAAGACCCTTACCGTGTTGTGTGGAGGAAGCAAAGAGAAACTTGTCTGAAATTACTCACGGAAAGTTTTTTTTGTTTTGTTTTGTTTTTTTTTTTTTTTTTTTGCTACAGTTGAATTTGGTAGGGAGCTGTAGTCTGTCAAATACATTACAGCTAATGAGATTCTATTACAGAGGATGAATGAACGAGGGGGGGGAGGGAAGCCTCTCTCCCTATCACTTAGCTCTTGGAAAGTGATTGATAACCTGATGACTATGTTTTTATTTTGTTTCTCAGAGCTGTCCCATCAATGTGAAGTTTGAATTACTGTAATAAACTTTGCCAAAATACTTAGGAAAGTTAATTGATGAATAAGTCAAGGAAGTTGCATAGCCAGGATTGACTTTATGAAAACCTAGTAGAAGACTCAAATCCTAGAAGTCTGCGTGAACAAGTATGAACCACTGCGTCTATTCACAGTGGGTCAAAATGAATTGTTTCGTTAAAAGATGCACATTGGGTTTCCTTCTATTTTAATTAGCATACATAAATTTAAAAAATAATGAGTACCACTTTGACTAGTAATGTATGCATACAACTTGATCCTATTACTTTACGCTTTCACTGTTGCCTCTCCCACCTTCCACTGGTCCCGTTCCTCTTTCCAAATGTCCATCCATTTATTTCTTCATCTTTTTTTTTTCAATAAGACCTTTTTTAGTAAGGTCTCCTGGATACTAAATATAAAAATTGTATTTTCTGACAGTTTTCCTCTAACTCTAGAGGATCTTTAATGTACCCCATTACAGTAATTTTATCAAAATATTAAATCACTAACAATTACATTATAACCGTGGACATATCTGGGCCTAGTTATATTACATAGGAAATAAATATAGGTGTGGGAAGATGGCAAACACATAAAATGTCTATACAAAGATTTCCGCTTCTCTTATCACACATATTTATATGTATCCACCAAAGCTATGTGGAGAAGTGCTGCTCTACCAACAAACTATCTGTAGATAGTACAGTATTTGCAAGACCAGTTCATTAAGGTTAATTTGTTCAAAAATATTAGAATCATTAATTTCTGGCTTCTAGCTAATGGCTGTTCTCAGCCAGCATCTTGCTTCATCATTAGTGTCACCGGGATTATAACTCACACCCAACTGTTTTTACACTACCTAATAGAATCAATTGATGCGATGGTTGACAAGATTGTTCTTTTGCATTTTGTCATCACACTAATGTACATGGCTTAAAGGCATTGGCATCCATAATGCGGGGCAGTTTTGTAGGAGACTGGAATAGGCTGAAGCTGCAAGGGCCATTTTCATAAAATATTAATGAAATTGAAAAATACACTGGGGTTGAAGGCTTGTCTGCTAAATGCAAGGTAAAATCTATTCTGTTCTGCTTTCTGATGACTGTAATTAGCAGCCCTAATTAAAAATTCAAACCTTGTGTATATTTGAAAGCATGAATCTTAGCTCACATCGTGTTTATTTCCTTTACAAAGTATTTTATTTTACAACACTAATTGAACAGGATCCTTCCTAGTCCGACAGCCGCAGCTGGCTGGAGCCAGTTTATGTATCCAGTCTCTCAAGACTACTTCCTTTTGTAAGCAATAAAACATCTTTAAAAAACATGTATGTGCTCTCTATGAGCCATTAACTCTGTGCCATCCAGCACAGGGTGTCCTCTCCACAGACATTGTTTTCTTGTTTTTCTTTTTTTTTTCTCCACCCCCCTCACTTAAATGTGACCTCTTTGAAGAGGCTGCTTTTTCCCGATCTTCAATATTTAATGTGGATTTACTTACATTAAATGGCCACCTTACTAAAGGAGCGGAGGCCCACTTCTGACATTATTTATGAACCACATACACTGTGCAAAAAAATATGGAAGGAATTGCATGGGAATACCTATTAGTTCTGGTAGAGAAATCTACTGTTTAACATTGTTCTCTAAACTTAGCTTCGAATTTGTGGCCAGAATGTTGAGGCCTCACTAGGGAAGCAGGGACAGCAACCGAAGTCGTGAGTGATTAGGCTCAGCCACTGAGAGAGAAGAAACACCAGGTGGAATCACAGCCAGAGCTGGAAAGGAGTCAAAACCAGAATCCAGGCCCCGCCCCATAGTCTCCCCCCCTCCCTCCTGCAACAAAAAGGTCAGGAATATAAAACATCCTCTAAACTCGATGAAAAGAAATTTTCTTTAACAGCATCAATTTGTTGACTGGAGAAGGAGGAAGGGAGGGAGGGAGGGAGGGAGGGAGGGAGGGAGG
>NW_021604567.1:2998859-3020704 GCF_004785775.1 Grammomys surdaster
GAGATTCGGCCAACACACCTTGAGAACTCTATATAAAGTGCTGCCCAAGCCCTGGAACCTCATTAGAAGCACATTCTTTCCCTACCAGTGACTCAAACCAGGAGGAGAAAATGAATACAAACTGGTGATCGACTTTGCTTGAAAGACCCTTAAAACCTGTGCAGCCCAACGTTGCCTAGTCATTTATTAGATTAGGTCAGGGTTCGAAGGTAATACGCAGAAGACAAAGAAGTTTGCTCCTCTTCATCCCTTAATGAAGTTTTGATCTAATTTTCTTGGAAACGCTATTCCTGATATGATATTGAACTCACATGAGTGAAAGAGTTGATTATACCGTACTGAAATATTATAATTTCCCAGCCACCAATACATTGCTTTGAATGATGAAATGAATAGATAAGCAATTGTACTTGAAGGTGAATGGTTAACAGGTACGGTATTTTTCAATGTTAAGAAATAGCTTATTTTATACAACCATACATACATATATATGCTAGCTTTGTTTTTTTTGTTTTGTTTTTTTTTTTGTTTGTTTGTTTCTTTAAGCCCGAGTCTTTGTCTTGGGCTTAGGATCTATATTGCTTATATGTGGAGCTTCTTTGCCAAAGGAAATGAAAGTTTTCCCAGAACAAGGAGTATTGAACATGAGGCCATTAAGAGGATATGAGGCCTGCTAATATTTGGGCTTTCGAGTTCTTCAACTGACAAATGTTACACCTGCGTTCTTCAGCCAACGTATACATTTACTTAGTCTATTGAATGGAGACTCGCCTTTTCTCTGACCGTAGAAGGAAGAATCAATAACTTGGGGTCCAGGAAGGAGTAAGATACACGAATTTGTGAGAGTGTAGGGTATGTGGAGGTTAGAGACTTGGGAGCAGTGGGTGGAGATGGAGGGAGGTCAGTTAGAATTCCAGGCTTGGTCAAAGTCTTGCACTCCAGCTGCAGCAACACGGACTGCAAATCTCAAGAGCGTATTGTCTCATTGTTTATGCAACTTCCGTGAGGAAGCAAGAGTGTGAGTGGTTTCCTCCCTGCCAAAAACAATGAGGCAGGAGCAGAGGACCTTCTGGAAACTCCAAAGCCCCAGAAGATGCGCACTTATCCTGCAGCCTAGTACTTAGGCAGCATCACCAGTCCAGACACACAAGGAAACGGAGTTCACTTCCTGCCACTTCCTTCCGGTCTCATCTCTTCCTCCAAATCACTGAGAGTTCTGCCCATAAAAACCTTTCTGAAGCTCTGGTCTCCAGCAGCGCTGCCCTCTGTTGCACAGAGATGCCCTGCTCTCCCATGTTCTTCCCCAGGAGGATCTCAACCCAGCTCTGAAGTGTCCTGAAACCCTCCTGCGGAGCTGCTCTTAGCAGCTGGTTGGCTGTCACTCACTTTCCTGATCCTGGCACTGAGCAGTATGTCTAGTTACAGGCAGCTGGGATACAGTGACAGCTGGCTTGCTTCTCTGAGCACAGAAGGCTCAAATTCCAGAACTTCGAAAGATGGCTCACTCCTTTTCCCTCTCGCTGATGGATTACATCATTTTTCTTCAGAACAGGGAGCTAGAGGGATGGTGCTAAGGTTTTTAAGGCTAGTTTTAAGTAAAATCTAGAAAATCCACCCCAGAAATAAGACATCTTTTGTATTTATATGAGATGAGGTTTAGGCATCTAGAATCCAACTTGCTCCCCGGCTTTGGTTGTTGATGAGGGTCAGTTCTAATTCCTGATACAAGTTCAAACACTCTCAGCACCGCCTTCAGAATCTTCACACCTCCCTCTCCAACAGAGCGACCTCTGCCCTGCCTGTCCAAGGCCCAATTACTTCAAGCTTCCCTTGGATCAGAATCTAATTACTTTTTATAAATAGATGAGAATCTAATTATATCAGGAGGAACTGAAGAGAGCTCAACTTTTTATTCATTTTCACAAACTGTCTTCCAAAACTTTTGCTTCTCCCCCTCCTTCCAACAAAAGGTCCCTGTCCAGTAGGTTTTCCTCAAACAGAGTTAAAAAGAAAGCCATCTCCCAGAACATGGGCAAGCTCTTCTGACTGCTAACTCCTACAAAGGAAGAACAATCACCTGCGTGACTCCAGGTCTGACTAGTTAGCCTACCGTAGGAATTAACCTAATGAATCATGGATTTTGTACCTAGGTGGGTTCAGAAAATAGATGTTGGGAGAGTAGATGTTTCTCAGGCCTGTAATGCATTTAAATTCAGATCTAACTCTTCTCCTTTGGTCATTTGTCCATTTTATATGATGAGTTTCTGAAGAAAGGTTTCCGGCTCATAGATGAAGACTGACAGAAACAGAGTTCCCAACTGGGTGAGAAGAGACATAATAGTTAGCTCGCTGGCTTTGTACTGGTTTATATAAATTGCAAACGTGTTTTTTGTTTATAAATATGTATTTATTGATCATATGTTGATGTTAGTTTTAAAGCAGTTAAAAGAAGCAAACAAATTTTATCTTTTAAGAGTTGTTGAGGGGCTATAGTTGTGGCTCAGTTCTTTTTTTCTTTGTTGGTTATTTCATTTATTTACATTTCAAATGTTATCCCCCTTCCCAGGTTCCCATCTACAACTCCCCTATCCCCTCCCCCACCCCCTGCTTCGGTGAGGGTGCTCCCTCGCCCACCCAGTCCCGCCTCTCCACCCTGGAATTCCCTACACTGGAGCATTAAGCTTTCACAGGACTAAGGGCCTCTCCTCCCACTGATGCCCAACAAGGCCATCCTGGGCTACATATGTGACTGGAGCCATGGGTCCCTCAGTGTGTACTCTTTGGTAGGTAGTTTAGTCCTTGGGAGCTCTGGGAGTTCTGGTTGGTTGATATTGTTCTTCCTATGGGGTTGCAATCCCCTTCAGCTCCTTCAGTCCTTTCTCTAGCTCCTCCATTAGGGTTCCCATGCTCAGTCCGATGTTTGGCTGTGTACATTGGCATCTGTATTGGTCAGTGGCTCAGTTCTTAAAAGAACACTTGTTTCTATTCCAGGGCATCCAATTTCAGGTCTCACTGGGAAGTTCACACCTGCCTGTAACTCCAGCTCCAAGGAATTGAAAACCCTCTCCTAGCTTCCCTACACAACTGTACTCACATGAACATGTCCACACACAGACAAATAAACACACAATTACAAGTTAAAAATAAATCTCAAACAAAACATTCATAGTGCATATTAAAAACTAAAGTAGGGATGGGACAGGGCTCACAAGAAAAAAATGGATCCTCCGGCGTCCTATGAACTCCTGGAAGGGCCTTCATGAATAATAAAAAAGTTAAGAACTCACTCTTAGGCTAGTATACACCTGTGATCCCATATAGGAAGACAGAAACAGAAGACTTGCTGTATGGAATGAGTGGAGCATGGTATACATAGTGAGTTCCAGGCTGAGTTCCAATACTGAGATCTTGTTTAAAGAACATGGGAGACGAGGCTCTCTCCCTGAAATTATGTTCAGCTCCCTTTCTCAAATGTGATTATTGTACTTACACTCTGAGTCTACAAGTGTGGATTCGTGTGTCCATCTGCTGTGTGTGTTCACACCCATGGTTGAAGAATCAGTGGGGTTCTTGCAGTACTTGAGACAAAATATGCTCAGGAACGACCACGTGCAAACTTGTTAATGCTGTATTATTCATTCTCTAAGATATTTCTCATAAAATGTCCAAAGTACCTTCCTATGTGCTAAATTATTAAATAACCGTCAGAGCCTCACTATGAGGAAAGCAGATTTGCAAAGATGATGGGGTAAGAAAGGGAAAACTGAATCCTATATGTGCAAAGGAAGAATCCAACACACAGGTGAAGATGGCAGTTTCTAACTGCCAAGGTATAGTGTGCTAATGTCAGCCAGCCAATCTACTACCTGGAATTATTCCTTTCTTCCCCTTCCCCTGCATAGTCACATCCAAAGTTTACTCATTAATCAGTTATGTTCCCTGCCATAGAACAGGCAGACATTTCACCTCAGGCAGGTAGATGCCAATAGAACCATATCTACATTCCCTAAACATTACCATTGGCCTGTGATTAAACCTTGTGCCCTGGAACATCTTGATGAAATTAACTGGTGCTGCTAAGAAACCAAACGGATACACTGCTTAAGTTAGATTGTCCTGAGGCTTCAGCTCTGGGGTTCTTGTTGAAGTTCTCTAACCCTGGAAAGACAGGGCTACACACGTTGTTTCATTAGGCCAGAACACCCGCAACTCTGAGCACTGTATTGTGAAAAAGGTGTCAGAAGACTGGCGTATGGGGAAAATCATGATGTGCAAGTGGTGAAATGTGGCTCTCAGTGTCCTCATCTGTGCTTGGTAACCGACCCTGTGACCTCGGTTCCACTATCACTGTCCCACACTGGTGTTTAAAAACCACCTTCTTGTAGACAAAGTTTAGATTACCCAACTACTACTAGGTAGTAGTTGGTGACCAATGCTACCAGGCAGATGCTGTGGGAATTAGATTTCATGGGTCATTTACATTCTAATGTATGTATTCTTCTGAACAATTTCTTGGCTCATCTTACCTATTTTCTACATCCTATAGCCTACCATATCCCTAATCCCTACAGTTAGGAGAGGACAATGGTCTGTCTCTAGTTTTTTTTTTTTTTTCATTATGAGAGAGATCACAGGTTACCTTCTTCCTCAGAGAGGTCTAAACTGAGCACATTAATGGCCCTGGGCATGTTTTTCCCTTCAACATTGACTTCAATGTTGGTTTAACTTGCTGCATTCTTGTGGTAACATAAGTGATCATATTTCTCCTTTCGATTGGTTTGCTTTCTTGCTCAAAAATCTTTTAAGGAGACCCTGTGGACCCCCAAAATAGTCTAATCTCTTGGTCTGGCTTACATCTCCACTTTTAACTGCAGTATACTTCTGGTGCATTGAATTCTACTACTTTGCTTGGGACTATTTCTTCTGTCTGGAAGGACCCTCCTTCCACTTTTTTTAAAACCAAAATAAGGCCCCACCCCTATGTGGAAAGATTTCTGAAGGAAATGTCTGATGGAGGAAGGACTGTCAGTGCCCTTCAGAGGTACAGTCCCTTACAGGTTTGCCCATAGTCCAGAGGATGATGTCATACCCACACATTCGTGGGTGATGTGTAACAGTTTCCTCTGAAACAAAATCGTCCATCTGGGAGGAAGGTTCAGAACCATGACATCAGATGTTCTATAAGGAGGCAAAACATTCCATCCTGCGAAGAAGTCCCTTAAGCTCATGAAGTAAACAGCTTAAAGGCCTTGGGAAATCTTTGAACCTGACCAGATACCCAGGGCCCACCCTCTCGCAGCAGTAAAGACTGCAAAGAGACACAAACCCTCAGAGCAGTCAAGCCACCTGTAAGAGACAGAAACCAGCTGAGCTGCCTAGAAGAGGCTCAGACAAGATCAGCTACCTAGAAGAAGGAATAGAAATCAGTAAGGCTGCTGGAAGGAGGCAGAGATCAGCTGAATGTCTTAGAACTGCAGATTAGCCAAGCTGACTTGAGGCTCAGACTGACAGCTGGAAAGAAGACTCTTCAACCTACTGAACTTCATTTTGCAGCATGATCTGGTTTCCTGAGTTTTGTGAACTTGCCCATGCTAGAGGGGCTTTTTGTTTTACTGTTACAGCTGTCTTTTGGTATTTCTTCTTCTGTGAGTAAGTCCTCGCCCATATTCCTGTAAGGAACACCAATAAAACTCACTAGTTCACCAGGCTCAACATGGTGGCATCCATGCTTTGGTTGGTCATTAGTTCTGTATCTGATAGATACACTTCCCCGGCAATATTTTCATGCAACAATGGGCATTACTGATTGTATTTGATGGGTTATCACAAAAACAAGAACAATAATGGAGTACATAGGAAGATGTCTGCCACTATGTGGAAGACAGAGTAAGGAGGAGAACATCATATCATTACATTTTCATACAAATCTATCAAAGAATTCATAGATACATCTACATAGGCATACGGATGGATGTAGGTACCTATAACTCCAGCATTGGAGGATTAAGACAGGCAGATCTCAGAAGCCCCATTACTACATAGGCTTTCCAAAAATAGGGAGCTTCTGCTTTACTGAGAGACCCTGTCTCAAGGCAATGAAGTAACAAGGTGAACAGTCATGGAGGAAAACATGTGGGACTCTGTCACACTCACAAGAGCTCTGTACTTCCACCCCTATACAAGAATTATACAGAGAAAGATGGTGAGATAAGATTAGAACAGGTCTCCTGTGAGGTAATATTTTTAATGCTCTAGGTATTTTCTAGTCTTTGGCCTTCCAAATGAGTCAATAAGTTTGTTCCTTTTGGAATGCAGACTAAGTAACTCTTTGACGTCTAGGTATATTAACTAATAGTTAGCAATTAAGAACCAATTTCCTAATTTAATGAATGAAACATTTTGAAATTTCATTTAATTGCCTTATTAAAGAAACAGTAAATCAATATCATACTGACTTTATGAATATCACTACAATATTAAAATAGAATATTTTTTATCTTGAAATACATATATTCTTAACTAGCTGTTGGGGACTTGCACAACTGAAACACATGGAGGTCATAGAAAAATTTACAGGCATCAGTTTATTCCTCTCCCACCAGGGTTCCAGAGACCAAATACAGGACAGCAAGCTTAGCTGCAAGCACACTTAGCCACTGAGCCAGCTAGCTGCTCCAAATCATGCATTGGGACACTTTAATTTGAAGAAGGCTTTCACTAGTAGCTGTTGCGATTTGCTACCATTTACTTCATCTGATATAAGTAGAACTGTGCCACTTCAGGGAAAAATAATCCATCTTTGAACCCAAATGAGTTTCTCTTTGGATTTTTTTAAAAGTGTTATCAGGTCCATTACTTATTGACATTTTAACCACGGATACAATTAACCAATATCTAAGTAAATAATGTAGAACAGGTATCTTAGATTTGTAGATTTTTTTTAGTCAGTCAACTTATGTATTAGAGAGGGTATGGTGTCAGATAATATAAAAGAAAAACCTGGTGAATTTGGAAGGGTGTCATTAATGAAATAATGGCACAGCATGTCATGTTCATCTAGTCTGAATGTAGACATTTCACTTTGATTCACTTTTTCGCTCTTGGATCTACCAAGGCTGATTTTGCAGCAGCTCTTGGAGTCTGTGATGGTATCTGTCTGTCTCCTCTTTAGAGTGCATTCCCCAACATTGAACACAAAGTGTCACTGTGACTACATGCTAATAGTCCCAAACCTGAGGAAACTTTGCCAAACTTGGAGGATTACATTCACTTGCAAGTGAGTGCTTTATCTAAAACTTTCATGATTAATTAACTTTGATTTAATTTGAATGAGATTTGAATGTTAATTATTCTATATCTTGGTCTTTCATATACTGTGAGGTAGAACCTTGCCCCACCCCCTTTTTTCTTTTGATAGCTTAAGAAAAACAGAAAGAAATCACCAATATCTGGAACACTTCAGGTTTCCTGTCTGATGATCTGAAAATAAAAATTGGTCTGGAGAAGTTAATAATTGACCCTGCTGCACACATTTGTAGACTGGAATGTTCCACATGCTTTATCACTGTCATAGAAAATGATGTCCTGTACAGAAGAGTGAATGCAGACATGCAAATCCCTAAACACACACCACACCACACCACACATGAACACCTGAGCTGGATGATACCCAGGTTCTTAAAACCTGCCAATTCCTTCTCAAAAGTTTTTCTCTATAGAAAATATATTCTGGGATGACACATCTATTTTTTTTAACACATTTTCAACTGTAAACAGGAAGATTTGATTGTCTTATTTTCCACTCTACGAAGGCTGATTTTCCTTCTTTCTGGATGCATTCGTTTCTTATAGAAACATCTGTGAATGGCATCTCTGCAAACACATTTTCTTTCAACATCTGCTACAGGTGTTTGGCTTGTTGCACACTCTGAACGTTTTGATAATGAATTAGTATTTGTTGATTTCAGATCACAAAACCTAATTAAACATTATGTATTTTTTATAGAAAAACTATGAAGATGAGTTTCAGGATTCATATTTTAAGATACTACATATATATCTGTGTTGGGGCAATTCTGCTACCTGTAATTGCTTACTTCATTTATTTATCTCAAGTAATTTTCATTTAAACCAGTCCCTGAAGATAGCTTTCTCCTGCCTCATCACTACCATCTTGTAAAATTATTTTTTCCCATGATTACAGTAACACAGTGCTTTATGGTTTCTTATTGAGGTACTAGTTTGCAGCTATGACAATATGTTAGATTAATCTTCATGTGCTAACCAGCATGTGCCTTTGTAGGAAAGGCAGTAATTAATAAAAGTCTACTAAAATCCTCCCCCATGTCTACTGTATTGTCCCTGGGAAATTTGTTTAACCTTGCCTTATTTATTTTTCAAACTCTCAGCTAGTGAAAAACACAATGCAGTAGTTATTTTAAAATAACGAATTTGTTTTAGAATAATTGTTAGTCATTACAACAGTAACCAAACTTTAACATATTATTTGTAATAAAATTGGAAGTGGGCAGATAGTTTTAGGAAGGCTTGTAGGGAAAGCTTCTCTTGAGTTGTACATATAGATTAAGGAACGGTCTGGATTAACTTTTGGAGAAATACGTCTGAGTGTTTTTAACCTGTGTAAAATGTCAAGGAAATTATAGAGATGAGGTCTTCACTTTTTTTTCCAATAGCAGAACATTGTATCAGATGCTTGATTTTGAAGACTGGAATTCTGAATGCTAGAAATATGTAACTTCATTTTATAAGCCTTACCTATATTAAGGTTCACGATGTGCTGTAGTCTAACAATTTAAAAGTAAAGTATTTGCTTTCATAAGATATATGAGTTGACAGTGATACTGAGTGATACATTCCACAGTGCAGAGAAATTGGCAGTTGCCAATGAAAACAATTCAGGGAGAGACATCACAAGGATGATACACTGATGAGGAACACTGTTCTGGCCGTGGTTTCCCACACATCCCTCAGGAAACACCTTGAGGCCTCCTCCAAACAGCTCTCTAACAGTCTCCTTGCATCTGCTTCTTATGCTTCTGTACCTGGTTCCCTCTTAGATGACGTTTGCAAATTCAGGATTCTATTTCCTTATAAAACAACAACAATCTAGTCTTTCTCTTTCTTCAATGTAAGATACCAGTGCTAAGATAATTAACATTGTTATTTGGGTGAGTATACTGTAAGGGTAACGGAAAGTATTGATTGACAAAAGCTGCATAAAGAGGTGAAAGTTTCTTCTTACAAGTAATAAGCTTCTTTGTAATTTCTTAAGCTCTCCTAAATGTTTTTAGCACTACAAATTACAACTTTGACCAAGAGACCCAGAAAATCTAAAAATTAGAATATAATACTGTTAGACCATCACTCCAGAAATACCACCACTTAACACTGGGCTGACTTACATCTACAGCTCTTTTCTAGAGGTATATTAATAATCTCAAATTTCTTTGTCCTTAACATTCAGTACCCTATGAGGGTATTGCTGATATTCATCTCTCATCAGATTATAAAACTTAATTCCATTCTAATTCTATTCAGAATATAGCATCATCCAAATTCTACACGCTAAGCAGTTAAGTGAGTGCAGATGAGAATTTCTTCTGTTTGTTGGCTCCTCACTGACCACAGAGTCTACTCTCGCAGACTGACCTGGAGAGGTCACCTCTAGTCTTTCAGGGACAAACTCTTCCCAGAGCTGGCAGAGGGCCTGGACTAGCAGGTAGTAGAAAAACAAATACACACACACACACACACACACACACACACACACACACACAGATAGATACTTGAAAACACCACACAATCTAATATTTTGCCTATGGGAGGCCAGAGTTACTTTTATTTATCATGCTTGACATGAACTCAAGAGAAACAGAATATAACCTCATACACAGCAAATACAAGACAAAATCATGGCAACCTCTAATACACAGTCTCAGGACCTGGAGGACACAGGATCCTAACATTTCTCCACAGTTCATGAGCCATTTCCTATCCTGTTGAGCTTGTTAATTTTTACAACCGAAATTACCATTGAATTTTATCCTTTCGTGTATGGGTGTAGAATAATTCAATTTCTCCTGCTTGTAAAATGACTGTTTCTTTCAAAGAGAGAAACTAACAATATCCAGGATGATGATGGACTTTATCCATTCTAGGCCAGGTTTAGTGTTCTATGTGTTGGGGTCAGGTGAGGCATCACTATATGTTTATTGGATGTTGTTGAAGAAATTAAGGTACAAACTGCACTGAAATTATTTAAGATTGTTTACATTTAAGTTATTAGATTTGAATTTGAAAATATTAAAAAATGATGTTAGCTTGATATCAGTGAATGATCACACTCTTTTCATGACATCAAAGAGCAAGAATAATGGATGAACAGGATCTCCAGGTTTAGATATGTCTATTTACCAAGGGAGGAAGACGGTCCCAGAGCTTAGATCATCCCCAGTCTCAGACCCAAAAGATGAAATGCAAAGCAAGGGTCCCTCTCTTTATTACCAGAGCAGCATGCTTTATACAGCACAAAGATGTCTGATAAAAGGCACTCTTTGAAATGGTGTGATAGCTAAAAGGTGGAAGCAACACGAAACCTAAAAGAGTTTGGGGAGAGTGGGATGCACAGATGATTTAGAAAGCTCTCTCAGTGGACATTATGTTACCATTACATAGGTGACAGGCATTCTTGTGTGCCACATAGTGGGGTGATGAGATAAGGTACTGAGTATCTGAGGAAGCTCGAGGAAGAATTTTGAATTTCTACCATAGTAAAAGAGGAACATCTGAGAAATGTTGAACTTTGTTTAAGCCTTATACAATGTATGTATGTATGTATTATGTATGTATGTATGTATGTATGTATGTATGTACAGAAGTAGTTCATAGTATCCCATTAATGTGCATAATCTTTTTATGTGTCAGTTAAAATAAATTTAACTTCTTAAAATAATGAAGGAAAAACTATTTAATGTTATATAAAAACACAAAAGTATGTTTACTCCCTTACCTATTGCAATAAAACTAACAAGTGTCTGCTGAAGAACACACATCCAAAGGCAGTAATTTGATAGGATACATGAGCAGGCTACTTCTTTCCACAATCTCTTCCAAGCCCTGCCCTTTCAACTCATTGCTCCAGTGATGACCCACACTGACCCACCATGCCTGAAGTGTAAGACTTCCTCCAGACTTGTTTCTCCTTCTCTCCTGTTCCATAAGTCTTGTCCTTCAGGGCCCTATTTCAATATGAATGAATTAATTGCAGTTATTTAAAAGATTTAAAACATTCTTCTCAAATGAAGACCAAGGCCCCTTTCTTCCTTCCTTCCTTTCTTCCTTCCTTTCTTTCTTTCTTTCTTTCTTTCTTTCTTTCTTTCTTTCTTTCTTTCTCTCTCTCTCTCTTTCTTTCTCTCTTTTTTTCTTTCTTTTATTCTTTTTTGTAAAATTATATTTCACCTATTTCTGTGTTTGGAAAATATAATTGTTTCTGGTTTTGATAGATGACCAGTTGAGCATTCAAAATGTGTATCTAGACATTTAAGATATGCTCGATATCGTCAATGCCTATTGAGTTTCACAAGCACTCTGGAAGATTCTGGTCAGAGCAGAGCATACTGCCTCATTCTGAAACTCATTTGGGAACAGAGAGCTGCTGATCGCCTTAAGGAATAAACTTGAAAGTAAGAGATCTGAGAGGAGAGCAAGAAGCTAGTCTTCAACTTCCCTCCTATGTTGCTACATAGACTGAAACTTGGAACAAATGAGGAAATGCACAGGGTTTATTGCAATGAAGACTCTGACTTCTAAGTCTATCAGGATTGAAAGTTGCAAATTCCTCACGCCACGGGCAAGGATGAGCACTCAAAGTGGAAATGACTTAGAGGATCAATGTTTGTGCACAAGGGGGAAAATAAAGGAAGCAATGGCCGGCTGGAAGGTAGGCGGAAGGGAGGCAATGGAGTCTTGCCACATCCAGGGAAGAATTCCCTGTAGACTTCTCAATAGTGTAAAAAAGAAATGGTCCTAAGTTTCCACTCATCAGTGTGAAAATTTTAATACAGCAATAACTTAAAATGTTAGCAACACCAAACCCCCACACTTGCTGATGCCAAGCAGTGCTTGTTGACAGGAGCCTGGTATTGTTGTTCCGTGAGAGGTTCTACCAGCACCTGACCAATACAGATGTAGATACAGCCAACCATTGAACTGAGCCCAAGGACCCCAATGGAAGAACTAGGTGAAGGACTGATGGAGCTGAAGGGATTTGCAACCTCATAAGAAGAACAATATCAATTAACCAAGTCCCCCAGAACTCCCAGGGATTAAACTACCAATCAAAAAGTACACATGGAGAGACTCAGGGCTCCAGCTGCACATGTACCAGAAGATAGCCTTGTTGGACCTCAATGGGAGCAGAGGGAGATGCTAGATCGATGAGGCAGGAGTGGGTGAGTGGATAGAGGAGCACCCTCATAGAGGCAAAGGAGAGGGGTGAGGGGGATGGGATGAAGGGGGTGTGGAGGGATAACCAGGAAGGGGGATAACATTTGAAATGTAAATGAATAAAATGAATAATAAAAAGAGTTACCAACAGGACACAAGCATTGAGTAACTTTCCAAAAACATAACTATTAATTATTATTTGTCAGTATGAATGTTTGGAAGTTGTCTATATCCATTAAGCCTGTTAGAGCTTGCTGTTATCATATCTTACACTAACTTTATCAATTATCTCATCATATTATAATAATATTTCAAAGTTGTTTCTAAATAGATAATTAAACTATACCCCCAGAAGAACTTCTCTCGTTTGCCCTGGATATCTGCTTCACATAATGGATGCCATAAGGAAAGACTTCTTACTAAATTTATTATGGCTTTTAATAAACTGTTCCCTATATATAAAGTCTGTGCTGGCACACTTGGTTGTGTGACTTGGAGAATAAAAGGAGTGTGTATTTAATTCTGAAAGATAATAAGATCTATTAGCCCATTTTTTACTTTAAAATATGCTTATTCCAACATGTACAAGAGTAAGCAGATAAACCTGCCAACATTTATTCTTTTAGCCAAAGAATTAGCTATAATATATTTTTGTGACACTATTACAAGGTTTCAGCATAAAAGTGGAAAAATGAAAGACAGAATCATAATGAACTTGCCATTGAAACTTGTTCACATACTGACTTACTTGAAATCTCCTAGGGCATTGAATATGCCCATTGCCCTGCATATTTGCCCACTCTTATATTATACTGTAGACAAAGATGGGTCTGATCTTTCTCAGTAGACAAAATGGGCCAACGAGGCATAGTTGTGCAGTCAAGACAACAAACAGTTTGTAGTCCACACCAGGACATTTATTCTCTCATTGGAGCCTTGCTGTTAATGACATATGGATCATGTCTGAATACAAAGCATATTTCCTGAGACTTTGTAATGAAGCCTAAAGAACAAAACTATTTTTAATCATCAGACTTAGAGACACTATATGTGTTTAAAACTTTGGTGTATCGAGGGTACTGTTGAAAGACATTATGTTTTTGACTACCGTGTTAATGTGTTTCATCTCTGTTAGTTAGATTCTAATGACTGCGTGACTCTCTAGCCCTGTGTCCTTCATAGACACAAGATATATACCATATAGGAGTTATACAGAAATCATTAAAATAAATAAGCCCGTAGAAGTTGCATGAGACATCACAGAATCCAGGGAGGATTCCTACAATGTGTTCAAGAGATCCACATAACAACTGCAGCCTTTGTCTCTTGATTTATGGGAAAACAAGGGAAGTGAAGCTTGGATGCTCGTTGTCAATCGTAGCCTACAAGTCACCTGTTGTAAATTTACTTTGTTATAGTGTAATTAGCTGCCACATGGCCAGATTTGCTAAATGTGCTTCCTCCTGTTGGAAGCTTGACAATTGAATGCCACAGAATATCAATACCAATCTTTTACAGCCCCTTGCCAGAGGAGCCTGAGGATATGTTGAGCTGGCGAGGTAACTGCATTAGAGAATTGAGTTTGTTCTTTTTTAGAAGACAAATATACTATCTTTGGAGCCACTTGCACTGAGGAAAAATCATCCTTAAATACTAGTGTATAATACCAAACAGAACTTGTTAATAATAGGAGTAAGTAACCTGGCACTGAAAAATATAGGGAACCTTTCAATTCCCAAAATAAATAGTCTCTAAGAGCAGCAAAGCCCTTACTGATGCTGTGCTTAGAGAAACAAATGTGTGGGGTGGTGCACTGTGCCAGTCATACAATACAGTGTTGTCATAGTAATGACAGCAGTGAGATAAAGGCAGATACGTTTGTAGTTTTCTTAACTGAGTAGAGACCTTAGCTGAGTAAAGATGTGGCTGTAGTTTAGAAAAACAACGTGTGCCTGCCAGTGGTGGCACACACCTTTAACACCAGCACTTGGAAGGCTGAGGCAGGCAGATTTCTGAGTTCGAGGCCAGCCTGGTCTACAGAGTGAGTTCCAGGACAGCCAGGGCTACACAGAGAAACCCTGTCTCGAAAGACAAAAAAAAAAAAGAGTGTTGTGAAACTTAGGCAAGAGTTAAAGTGGAAAGTTTAGTATATACACATACACACACACACACACACACACACACACACACACACACACAAGAGCAAACAGAGTAGCAGCTTCTTTGAAGAGCATTAACAACTCCTTTGTATTTTCTTGAGAAAAATTTTGGCCAATTTGTAAAATCTTATTTACTTGATTGAATTAAAACCTGTGTGCATGAGAGAGATACAGAGACACAGAGACAAAGACTCACAGAGAAAGAGAGACAAAGACACACAGACAGAGGGAGGACTGAAACTAGGGTCACATACATGCTAGGCAAGTGCTCTACCACTGAGCAATACCCAAGGCAGGGCAATAAAAGTTGTGAATATTTAAGAAATCAGTAAGAAATGACTTTAGCACAGGGGAAGCACAGTGGGTCATAATTTCTGAATGAATTCCACTTAATGTCAAATTGAATAGATAGAGTCTTATGAAAGCCCTACATTTATCTTCAGTCACTCTGGCCGTGAGGGAAATCTTAAACTGTAGCGCATATGGTGACTTTGAAAGCTGGGAGTGTCTCCCTCCCTTTCTGACTTACTCTTCCTTTCTTTGGTTTCTTCAGAAGTTGTAGGTTACAGCTTTAAAGACACATACAGGGCAGGAGTCCTGGGGATGTACCACAGATGGCTCTGGCATAGCCCTGAAGCAACCGCATCCACTGCCACCGTTTGGCTCTCTTCTCCTTCAACTGTGTGATGCACTTCTGCTATTACAGAAGTGACAAAAATGGTCTTTGGGAAACATGTCTTCCCCTGATATGTAGGTTCTAGGTTTCAGGGACATGTGTCATTTTAATTTTCTTTACTGGTTTCTTGTGTGTGTGCCTGTGCTTGGAGACCAAGAGTCACTTTGAGTATCTTATTCAATTTATTCTCTAAATTATCTTTTGAGACATCTCTCCTGCATTCAGAGCCCATGGACTAGATAGGTTGGCTGACCATCAAGCCCCAGGAATCCTCTCCATCTCCCCAGAATTGGGATTACATGCGTCAACCTGAATGTCTGGCTTTTTGCATAGGTGCCAGAGATTTAAACTCAGGTTCTCATGTTTGTTTAATAAATGCTTTACTGACTAAGCTCTCCTAAGCCCTTAAAAATGATGTATCAAACACAAGTAGGTGGGCTATAGAGATGGCTCAGTAACCAAGAACACATATGGCTCTTGCAGAGGGGCTTGGTTCTGTTCCCAGGACCTACACGGTAGTTCATAACCTCTTATAAATGCCTTACCAGGGAATCCAACACCCTCTTCTGGCCTCTGTTGGATTCTGTATGCACATAAACCCATTCAGGCAAATATACATGCATATAAATTAAGTAGATAAATCTTTTACAAGGCATAACCAGATTGTTGCTATTGTGAATGCATTTACATAAAAACTATGTGGATATATATGTATGTATATATGTGTGTGTGTGTGTGTGTGTGTGTGTGTGTGTGTGTGTGTGAATTAGGTGTTAGGTTCTGAAATCCTAACTGGGTTTTATCATCTGCTTAGGACCTTGGGATCTGCAACATATACAGAAAAAAGGGGGAAGAATGTATGGATATCAAGTTCACCATTTAACTGCTTGGCAAAGAAGTAATACACTTTATTTCCATTAGATAGGGGAGAGCTATCCCCTTGTGGATCAAGAGGGATTCTGGCTGTATAACTTCTGGCTTGACGATGACTCTAGCAACAGCTGGATATTCATAGAATAGGAAGAATTAGTTTTTGACAGACTATTAAGCTTTTATATGAAACAACTAAAATGCAAACTTTATTCTTTATTAATTAAAATGAAATTGAAAATGCAGTTAATTCATATTTAATAACCAAAGTATAATAGGATCAGGATGAAAATTATCCCTAATAGAAACCTAGTCTTATCATCTAAAGGGCTTATCATCTAAAGCAGTGGTTCTCAATACATGGGGGTTGACTAACCCTTTCACAGGGGTGACATATTAGATATTTGGCATAAGAGATATTTATATTATGATTCATAACAGTAGCACAATTACAGTTATGAAGTAGCAATAAAATAATTTTATGGGTGGGGGGTCACCACAACATGAAGAAATGTATTAAAGGGTTGCAGCATTAGGAAGGTTGATAAGCACTGATCTAAAAATGGCAGAATACTCATCTACAACACAGATGTGTTTTTCAAGGCAGCAAAGAAGAATGGAAAGAGAAAATATAACATCATTGACTGCCTTGCTAGCCCACTTTGACTGGGCTTGAATAACTGAGTTCCCTCTAATCTACCAAAAGCTCACTCCTCCCCAATATTTTTCAATTTCCACATAATTTGCTTCTTCATCTACAAATTGGCCTAGAAATAATATGTAAAAGTGAGAACACATAGCCAAGGTCTAATAAATTTCCATATTTTGTGAGTCAATAGTAACTTAGTAGCAATTTAAATGGTGCTAAATCTCAGTGAGTGAGATAATTTTTCTCATTATTGTACTGATCAAAATTTATCAGATGGTTTTGAGAGATTTAGTGGTTTCATATGAGTAAGTTGGAAGAGAACTCCTTAAAAACCTTGAACATGGCCTTATTCAAATCTTTACTTACACCACATATTATATAAATAGCTCTTTTATGGTAAGGAGGATTGAACCCACAACCTTGTTCACATTATCTATATACACAGACATTTTTTGAAATGAACTGAATAAAGTTTATGGAATCTCTGTTGACATGATAAGCTATAGTAAGTGTGGTACCATAGGGATGTGTATGAGATTCTAGCTCAACATCTTTTTTAATGTGTTGGAGGAAGATTCAGATCTCAAAACATACTCATAAAATTTTAAAATGTTCCTAGCTTGGGAGAAGAACCAAACACTAGGGATATGAGAAATATAATCCAAGGAAGTTAGAACTATCTACATAAAAAGAAACTTGGCCTTCAAAAATGTAAATGATTACATGCAAAAAAAATGAAATGAGTTCTTCCCAGAAAAGGGAATTAAAAAATTCTGAAGTCCAAGGGTGATACTAATTTACAAATTAGATCTGTGTTTAATTTGAGATAGCTGTAAACAGAGCCAGGGCTCTTTTGGCCTGTAGTTGGACAGCTTTGTATAATAAATTGGCTAGCAAATTAGGCAGGTTTCTTTGTGCAATGGTGAAGATTTTCTAAATTGGAGTATTCAAATTTTAATAAGCATCATTAGATATAAGAGCTAGCACACAAATTTGAAAAAGAAACTAGCATATGAACATGGTAGAAATAATAAGAAATTTCTATAGCATAAATCTATTATTAGAAACTTAGAGTACTTTGCTGGTGCATGGCCCTGTGTATTTAAGTTACTGCCTATATTAAGTGATTTTATTCCTGTAATCACCTTCCCTGTGAAGAATTTCCTTGTTTTATCAATGACAAGACATTGAAAGTGTTCCTAAGAATTGTTAGCCAGTCTATACTGCCAATCTCAAATTACCTGCTAAATTCTATGCTTGGAGAAGAAAACAGGAAATAAGAATTCATCGTTAGCTAAGAACATCAGAAAAATCTTTGACTCATTCTCACGTGTACTGCATGAGAGGAGGTGTGTTTTAAAGGGGATTTGTTGATACATGATGATATCCTCTTGCCTTAGACAAATGACCTACCCAAACTCTGGCCTACACTATTGAGATGATTTTAAGTGTGTCCACTGCATTCTGCTTGCTTCTAATCTCAAATATAAATAGTTCCTCTTTTACCTTGCCACTGCTGACTTGCAGAAAATAGAGCATAAAAGACAGGTTCAAACACCAAGCCAGCATTTGTGTCCCTCTACCTGTTGACTGTATGCTCCTGCAGAGATGGGCTCTTCTCTTGAAAGGTGTATTTTTCTGTATGAAAAGAGGTTAATATGGTCTAAGACTGGCTTACAGGGGTGGCATAAGGCAATTTTGGGGACACAGTGAGTGGATGGTAGATGAGAATTAATGACAGAGTGATGAGAATCATACATGGAGTCACACAGCATCAATGGTTCCACTTGGGAGAAAGCTTGCTTGCTGGCGGCCTGGGCTGTGTGGCGATGAAGTGTCTGGTCCCTACGTCAAATCAACATTATGATGTTGTCCAAATTCTGTTTCTAAACACAAATCCACTGTCACAAAACAATTCCTTTGCTTAAAATTGAGCAATTATTAACTTCCAAGAAAGGAAGAATCTGTCTTCTCCAGGAATGAGCCCCTTTATAGGTTATCCGATTCCAAATGGTTAGTCCTAAATACATAATACACACACACACACACACACACACACACACACACACACACACACACACATCTATCTATCTATCTATCTATCTATCTATCTATCTATCTATCTATATCTTGTTGAATCTATTTAATATTATTTGTATACACACACACACTTGTGTGTATATACAAAAATCTCAGAGAATAAAATTGTGTGTGTGTGTGTTTGAAGAAGTTGTGAATTTGAGATTGAATTGAGATTGAGTCACATAAAAGGATTTGAAAGGGAAAAGGGAGAAATGAAAATAAGTACAAAGCTTATGTTTGAGATTCTGAAAGCTTTAAATAAATCGTAGAATGGGTTGTTATTGTCCTAGGATGGTCACCAAGCTCTTCAGTGTGGAATTCTGGTCCCTGTCCTTCAGTTTGTAGTATCATTAAACCTACATTTTCTCTGCCGTTGTCGTCTGCCTCTCTCCAAAATGCTGTGCTCTGCTTCTCTGGCTTAGCTCTACATGTCTTTGACCCTTTGACTTGCTCAGTGTAACTCCCACTTAGCATGGCATCCTTCTTTGTGGCTGGACTATGTTTCTTTGACCCCGCCCCCACTTTGACATCTGTCAGTTTTCCAGGATGGAGTTTATTACAGAATTTTTCTTTTCATTTTTGCTCATATAGTGTCTATCTTCCTGATCAACCTGTAGGATTCATGTTGGGTTGAAGTGGAAATAATGCAAATATGGTACATACGTGAAAATCCCTAAAATAAATGTAGAAAATATGAAAATGATGATACTTATGAATAACTGTCACTCTTAATACGTCCTTCCCTTAATTAACTGCTCCCTCCCCCCCAGGTGTCAGATTTTACCACACAGATCTCTTTTGTTTCATCCACTTCTTACAAACTCTACTGCTAATACTAGGTGGCTTGGTTACGACCATCCTTGCTTTTTCTTCCACAATGATGTCCCATATAATGTTACTGCTCTGCCTTCCCTATACTTTCCCTCTTTCCCACATCCCAGTGTTTACCCTACTGCCCTGCAATGGCATGCAAAACCTCTTACAGCTCAGCTTCTCCAGGCCTTTTCAACTTCACCCCACACAGGCTTCCCTTGACCTCTTTAGTGTAAGGTTTTTCTTGAAGATTTTTCTGTTGTGTAGCTTGTGCACCATGTTATATTGTTTATCCCTGTAATGTTCTTCACTCTCACTTTGTCTACGAACAATGGTGATCTTTAGTTCTTAGTTAAAGCTAGATCTATCATTTAAGAGAATTTCTATCTCCCATGGCTAGGGTAAAAAATATTCAACATATACTCTTATGACTCCATGTAGTAGTGTTCCATACAGCATTTAGCATATTGCCTGTTTGGCATTTGATTGTCCAGTTATTCTATTGATATCTGGTATACTCAAAAGACGTGAGCTCTGCAAGTATGCAAAGCAAGTTTGTTCGTGATTTATCTTGACATTGTGAGCTTACCTCAATATATGCTAAAGGGATACCCATTGGATGAAATAAGGAAGAGAACATAGATAGGAGGGAGCTGGGGTAGGAGAAGGGGCTACTTTATTTTGTTTTCTGTTTGGTATCTAGGGCAAGGTCTTGGGTATAGAAAGTTCACAATAGCTTTTTTTTTAAAAAAAAAAATACAAGATCCATAGTATTACAATGAGTTCTGAAGATTAGAATTGGAATATCAGAGTTATTCTGCTGTTCCAGACATATTGCTACACATGCTGAGCTGTCCATTTTAGAACAGTTCTGATTTAGTAGATTACTTCAGTATAAGTGAGTGCTATCCTAGTGCCAGAGCCGGAGTCTTACTTCCAACTCTCATGTTGGACATATTATTCACTACATAAATAAACCACTGAGAAGCTATGTCAACCTTTCAGAGTGGATTCATTGTGTAGAAAAATGTAGCTGAGAAGAAAGTGGAGCAGTTTAATGTCCTATCAAGATTCAGGACCACACTCACTAAAGGAAGAAAGCACACACTGATGAGAAGGGAGTCTGCTGTCTACATAGGTAAAAGAGAATTCCCAAAAAAGCTCTCCACTGGATCTAAAGGAGAAGAGGAACTTCTAGGAGCTCTAGACTCTAGACTCCGAGTGCCATAACCCTCTTTGTCCTCTGACTATACCCAGACCTGAAGATTTCCTTTTGCTCAGTTGGTTTTATACAGAAAAGGCGGTTGTATCTATAATACCTAACACACTGTGGAGTGTGATGCATAGAAAGTTCGCAGTGGGTTTGGAACTCTGGGAAAATAGACAGCTAGCCCTTCAATAGCCAAAATTCATGATATGGATCTACTTGTTTCTTCTGATCCGCATCATTGCAGCCTGGGAAGGGACACTTGAAAGGACCATGCCTTTTTATTATGTGAGGTTTCCGAGATTACAGATCTGTGTGTCTTAGCTCACTGCTTCCTGGATCAGTTGTTTTTTTGTATTATCATTCAGAGGCCCTTTCTTAAATCAGCACTCACATTTTACCCCTCAACTCTTATGTTGTTCCTGAAGAATAATTGACCTTTCAGCCTGTGTCAATTAGAGCCCAAATAGTTGCCCTGCTTTAGGCTGAACCTATAAAATCAACCTGGACCTTCTTTGTAATATCCTCCAGATTCCCATCAGTCTGGTTTGAGTATTTTGAAGTTAGGATCTGGTAAGAAGTATATTAGCTTTTGAGTACGATTTGCTGAGACACAAAACAGCCTTCCTTTCTGCATACTGAAGTATGTATCCCACTCCCTGCCTCCTGGTTGTTTACCAAGTGGTAAGTTAGACCTCTGGGTAGAAATGCAACTTCATGTCATCCCACTCCTTATATTTGAAAAGTTTTCTAAAACACATACCCCAGGAAGACTCAGGTGATGAGACTCCCATAGAAAATCTACTTGACTTACTTTAAAATAAAACAATTGCTGTCCTTTTCTTTTAGAACATGTCTGAGCACAACCACTTTTAAAACCTGTGTGTGTGTGTGTGTGTGAGAGAGAGAGAGAGAGAGAGAGAG
>NW_021604567.1:3020804-3069512 GCF_004785775.1 Grammomys surdaster
CGCCCGCCCCCCCGCGCGCGCCCGCGCCCCCGCGCGCGGCTGGCCCGCCCGGGGGCCGGGGGGCGGGCCGGGGAGAGGGAGAGGGAGAGGGAGAGGGAGAGACTAGCTCTTGTTGGAGGATATTGTCCAGGGTCTAGGAATAACTGAAAACATAAAAGGAGTTGGCTATGTATAAAGGCTTCTTTCATCAAGTTTATAAACTGATTTCAGAATAGAGACAATTGGTGCTCTATCTCCTTTGTCTTCCCTGGATGTTTTTGGGTTGGATTTCATAGTATCCAAGATATCAGAAAGACTGTGGTTATCTGAAGGTATAGGTAGTACCAAAGCCTTCAGATGCTTTCATATCCCTAGAAAGTTCATGGTAGCTTTTGTCAGGTGTCTCAGTCTCCTGGAAATATAACTCCCCCAGACATCTTACAAACGGCTGTTGGCATTCCAGCAAGCAATGCAGAAGAGAGCAAACAGGAATGGAGACTTCCTTGTATGACCTCATATCAAGGGAAACACACTCACTCCTTCTGCCTCTCTTCTCTTGTCCTTCAGGCGAGCTTTCTCAAAGCTCTGCTTTATAGAAGGAAAGTCAGAAGACTCCTGTAAAATGGCCAAGTACACTTTCTGTCATCCTATAAAGCTAGTTCTCTTGGATGAAACCCATACCTGTGCATTCTACCTCTAGCCTTGATCTCCCAAGATGCTCTTTTATTCTTCTGTGCTATAGTCCTATGACCTTGATTTTGCTAATTTTTTCAAGCTGATATAAAAAACAAACAAACATAAAACAACAAATAGGACAGTTTCATTTTCCTTTTAACCCTTTAAGCCATCAGTCTTTGTTCTTTTTTAAGTCACTGCCAAACTACCACATAGGTTTTCTGAGGGAAAAGGAAGTCTATATTCCAGGCCCCACCTCCCTTCTCACTGTCTGGTCCCTCGTATTCTGACTAACAACATCCACTTGCTACTAAATCTGTTCTGCTCGGTCACAAAGCCATGCTGAACCCTGTAGCCTTTTCACAGTGCTCCATCCTCTGATCATCCCTGGAGACCATGGTTGATTTCCCTGATTCTTGGTGATCTGATCTTCTCAAACTTTGCATTTATTCATCTGTAATTACAGTAATTAATTAGCTCTGACTTTCATATTGCAAATGAAATTATGTCACAGAAATCTCATTCTTCTTGGCTTCTGTCTTTTCAGTCCTTTGACATCTCCTGCCTTGTAGTTTCTGGGTTAGTTTTTTATTCTCCTAATGCGTGTGTTTTCCAGTCGTTGTTGGTCTTTGCCATTTCTTTGTCTACTATTTCATGACATCTCACATCCAAGTGCTTTCAAATCTGGCCTCTATCCTGCATCACTGCATCACTAACACACATTTCAATGGCCTCAGTCTATTCCTCTGGATATCTCACAGGCTCCTCAAATTCAAGTATTTTCAAAATTCATCCCATTGTCTTTCTAACAAGCTTGTTCTTATGTTTCTCCCTCAAAAACTTTATTGGGTGGTTTTGGGCAAAGTTCACTATTTTAAGATTCTGAGCATATAGGAAGAGGTTTCTGTATCATGTGTTAAAAATGAAGAAACGGCCAATCCTCTCAGAAATAGACACAAATATACACACAATCACACCAACACACACTCATACATAAAATCACAGTCACCCACGATCACATATAAACTCCCAGACACATTCAGACACACACACACACATACTTACAAACTAATACACACACACAAACATTCACACAGCATTTAATATGCTTCACATGAACACTCAAACAGTAACACACCTACATGCTCGTATACTCACACCCAGTCAAACATTCACACTCACAAACTCACAGATGACACGCATACACATCCAACTCACAAACACACATAAGCCACCATATAACATGTACACATACTCACATACACACTCATGAACACCCAATAGCAAATAACATCTATTTTTGTTTTTGTTTTAGAGACTAGATTTCTCTGTGTAGCATTGGTTATTCTAGAACTCATTCTGTAGACCAGGCTGGCTCCGAACTCTCAGAGATCACCTGCCTCTGCCTCCCAAATGCCGGGATTGAAAGTATGCACCACTATTACCTGGCAATAATTTTTTAAATAGAGAAAAAAGATATAAACTGCAAACAAGTTTAAATCCATTACCAGTTTTGTTGTGAATAGAATAAACTAAGAGGCAAGCCGTGAAATGAACAGATGCTGACATGGGAAATAGAGGTGTCCTGAAAAGAAAAGAGACAATACATGCTAGAACAGTAAAAGAAGTGTTTTTCCATTTTATTTGCTCTATTTTTAAAATCAAAACAAAGAGGCAGACTTTGAAGCAGTTGGCAAACAACCCAGGATTCCCTTGCAATGATGTCCAATGTTCTGAAGCAGAGGGTCCTGTGCATTACTCACGTCTCCAGGTGAGAATAAAGATAACCATGACAGATTTAGCAGAGTCTGTCAGCAAATACCTGTGGGTGGTTTCTACTTCTATTCTATAGCATCCCAACATCACATAGTGCTTTCAATTATTTCAGAGGGGATGCGGCTCAGAAATACGACTCTGTAATTGGACCTGCCCAAACTTCACCCTAAATTTCAAAACAAAAACATAGTTACCAAGGCCAACATCAATATTTGCTCTTTGAAAGCCAATAATGACTGTGACAAAAATAAAGTCACTTAGTAAAAACGTGTGTATCAAACTTGTAAGCAGTTCAAAGTTCCCGCTCAAATAGAAAGAAACTGAATAATCTGTGCAGAACTTGGCTATTCCTGAGCTGACACTTCGAAGTGATGGAGTAGGACAGACAGGGTGGAGGTGGACTCCAGATGGATCTTTATCGCCGGGTCTTGTGAGATGGACTTTGCGGCAGAAGGAAAATGAATGGTCTCAATATAGACGGCGCCCGCCGAAGCTTCTTGAGCTTCTCTGCTGAGAAAGCTGCTGCGTCCACATTTTCAACTCCTTTTCTTCGGGATAATGCGAGGCAGAGGGTCAGGGGACACACTTGTGGCCTCTAATGGCCAGATAATGGACCACAATAAAAGTTATGTGTCCCCAGCTGGAGGTGAAGACATATAATGGTTGACAAGATCCATTATCTAACTATTAAAACCCAGAATGAAAGGAGACAATAATTAAATCAAAGAGAAATTTTTACCTCAACTTATTCAAGAAAAAAAAAAACCCTTTTGCTTGTATGGCGTGCATTTTCTTATCTTTACATTTAAATAATAAATCCAATTATAGCTGTAGTTAATGATAATAGTGAACACAATACCCTAATTGGCTTCATGGAGAGTAAGTAGGGTGTGTAGAATGGTATTCCTCAGTTTCTAAATCTGGATTCATATTTGTTTGGAGGAAATTAACCCCTCCAACTCACTGTTTCTGTGTGTAGAATGATTGTAGCTGGTTACAGGTACACCTAACCACTGAGTGGGCAGTGCTATATCTGAGACAAACAGCAGTAGTTATTAGTATTGTTGCTAATGCCTCACCATTGCTGACATTCACAGACAGTGTCTTAGATTTCCGATTATTACAGATCAATGAATAAAGATGATGAAGTATGGAGAATAATTAAGAGGATACTTGATTGATTTAAAAGCATACATTGGCCTATTAATTTTTTTCTTTTAGAGAGAAAGCATATGAATTTGAGTGGGTAGGAAAGTGGACAAGTTCTGGGAGGTGCTAAGGGAAGGAAAGAATATGATTAAAATATATTGTATAAAAATTAGAAAAATAATGTACTTTTAAGGAGTAAAATAGCACATCGTCTTAAAATCACAGTAGACTGAAAGTCTAAAAGTCTCTGGTAAACTAAATTTCACATATATAATTTCACTCATCAAGTAAGGCCAGGTAAATACTGAGCAAAAGTATTTTTTAAACCTTATCTTTTAATTTGAATGGTCTTTTTAAAGACCAGGAAAAGCGAAAAATAGAGTCAGCATACTTTGTCTATTTTTCATTGTTTCTTGGAAGAAATCTGTTTTTTGAGACACATTTCAAAGAAAGAGACAGAATCAACTCAGCCACAGAAGTGGGAAGTTGAAGTCTGAATGTCTTGGCAATAGTTGCTTAGTGATCAATAAATAAGTCTTTAACCATTTCATTTGGCCTCTGGTTCCAGTAGAATCTGAGTTAATATTACTATGCACATAATAGTGTTGTGATTTCTCTCTCTCTCTTTGCCAGAATACATTTATACAGGGATCTACAGCACACCTGCTCACCATCCGTTATGACTCCTAACAATTAAGTACGCACTGCCCTTATGCGTACTGCAGTAGCCAAAAGGTAGACCCGTGGGTCCAGGAAAAAAAATAGATCGTTACCTCTTCCCTCATTTTTCCAAGAGAAGACTTAACAGAATAGTTAAAAGCACACACTGTAAAACAGGCTTAAATCCCAACAGTCTTATTGTTTGCATTACCCATGTAAGCACAGACAAATTAATTCACCTGCCTTTATATTTACTTTGTTAATTAAAAATTATTTTAGTACATTTTGCTTCTCTGTGTTTATATGTGTGTGTGTGTGTACGTGTGTGTGTGTGTGTGTACACATGTATGTGAGTACTACATGCACACACAGGTCATTTCACATGTATAATGTCAAGAGAACAATTTTCTGGAGTTGGTTCTCTCTCTTCCACTATGTGATCTTGTCAGATTGAGCAAAGGTCAATCTTTTACATGACAAGTGCCCTTCCATGCTGAGTTGTCTTGCTGACCCTGCTTTGACTTACTAATCTGTAAAATGGGTGAAGGGATGTTATCTACCCTATAGTGCCATTGTACATGGAGCAGGGACAATTACTTCTGTATAAATTATTGCAACAATTCTTAGAGTACAAAAGCTATGAATATTAATATTTTTATTATATAACCTTCTTCTAGTGAATGGAGAAGAAAGTATCACTGTACCAACCTTTTAATCTGGTTAATAACTTTTAATTCAAACAAACCATTGGACCCTAGAGCTTCATTTCCTCTCATTTTCTTACTAGTTTGAGCATGTTTTCCATGATAAAAACATGAAGTCAAACATGTGCCAATACATTGTAATTTGTTAAGCTGTGGCCCCATGTCACCTTTAAACAAACAGGAGTTCACAAACAGTTACAAAATCTCTGTGTCTCATATATTTCAAAAACTTTTTATACAGAAACAAAATGCTTAAGACAGAGCCCACGGAAAATGTTAAACTTAATTATGCACGTTTTACATAGCCTAAGGAGAAAATGTGGCAGTCAGGACTTTCTGAGTGGTCTTGTAGATATAGGTACAACGTTGACCAGCTTTAATATTTTTCTCAGAGTTTTTGGTTTTGTTTTGGATACAGTATCTGTATGAATCATAATTCTGCTTCAAGGGAAGAACTGACCCAGAGAGGCTGAGGGGAGGTTATTTAATATTAATAAATTTTTGTTCTCAGAATTTCTGTTTGAAAATTCTAGGCTCTACTTGGCAGATTTTGAACATTTTTAACTGAGTTTCCACTGTTTTAGTTGTTGGAGCATTGCAACACATGGGAAATTCTCATGTCAGTCCCTCAACCATGTATTTTACCCTTGTTTGATGGAAACTGGAGATTCACAAAGTCAGTGTGGGTGACTATGTGCTTACCCAAGTGTTTTCTATTTCTGTCACGTGTCATAATAAACTAGAAATGCTTTCATTGTTCCAATCAAATTATACATGTGTGTTAAGGAAATATATATATATATATATATATAAATAATATAATGATATAATAATATGTAAATGTATATTACATATGCATAAATATAAAATGTATGATAAATACCTTTTAGATATAATATAAAACAATATAGAAAAATATGTAATTTGGAAACCCAAAGTTTACTCTTCTAAGGACAGGCAAAGGGATGCCACTGGTCTTCCTTGCACTTCTTCATGAAGTTGATAACATCTTGTGAAGTTGGGGCTAGAAGCCTGGGTCTCTTTCTCCTCTTTTCTCATCTGTTTCCCCTCTCCTCTCCTCCACTCCCTTCCCCTCCCCTCCACTCACTTCATCCCCCACCTGTCTCTGACTTGTCATTCTGAGATTCTATACATTCCAGTACCTGGGTACTGTGCCATGAAGGCACGGAGCCCAGCTCCTGGATTTGCATCTTCACAGGGTTGTCTTGTTCTTATTCTGTTCACCAGAGCATGTCACAAATGCAGAGATTTGAGGTTTAAGGGTTGGAAGGGTCTATTCTCTTCCTTTTTCTTGAAAGCAACTTCATTTGATTTACAAATGTATTTAACCTACCAAAATGTTTTGGATTTTGTTCTATAGGTAGTTTTTGTGTTAGAGTGTTGACAAACTGAATGTTGTCAGTAAAACCAAACTTAATAAAGCCTGACAATGGATGCCAAGTTCATGCACAGCACCCACTCATTCTTATGTGAAGTAGTCCCATGCTGTCTGGTTACCTGGAGTGACTTTCACAGCTCTTCTGCTGTGGACCTGTGTAATTCTAAGTGCTTCATGTTATGCTACAAACTTAACTAGGTCCCTGAGATGCACAAATGATTTAGCTGTGCCCTTAGAGAAAATGACCACACTATTTAAGTGGACGGTGATGATGATGATGATGACAATGACAATGATGAGGACATTGTGTGTGTTTGTGTGTACACGCATGAGCGCATGCACACGAGTGTGCGCGCTCATGCACATGTGGACAAACACATGTGGAAGCAGGAGGTCAAGCTGTGGTGTCATTCCTCGGGACTCCATCTATTCTTTCTTGAAAAAGGACTCCTCTTCTCACTGGCCTTGGATTCACCCGCAGATGACATAGCCCGCAGTGAACTCCAAGGATATGCCTCTGAGCACTGGGAATGCAAGCAAGTGCCACGACAGCTAGATTTAAAAACAAACAAACCCGTGATTCTCCTGAAGAAATATGTCTTCATCATTGCATCACAAATACCACTGAGGGAGATATCCTCTTGGTCCTTTGGTGGATTACATAGGAACAGAATTAACTTTAATATCACCAGAGATTAACACTAATCGGCAACTATTATATGCAAAAATAGTCCTATGTCTGGGGAGTTTTAAAAGTCATTAGGTACTCTATATGCTTATAATCTTAAAATCTAGCAAAACATAGTCAGAACCTTAAAGTAAACATTAAACTGAGTAACATAATTTTTAGATATATCTTATGTACTCAATGTATTAGATACTGTAATGCAAATTTAAATTCAGCAGGGTCTTTTACTTATTTTTTAAATTCCATATATTTTCACAATATTCTTTCCCTTTGTTTGACTCCTTCTAGATATTCTCCACTTCCCTACCCATTCAACCTTACGGTTTTTTTCTCAAAAAATCAAAACAAAAACAAAATAGCAAAAATAATAGCAAAATAAAACAGACAAAATACATACAAAAGCTATGGAATCCATTTTGTGTTGACTAATTCATTATTCCTGAACACGGAGCCAGACCTGGACTGTGGCTGATATACTCACTAACCTCCATGGAAGAAAACTTATTTTTTATTTTTCAAGAAGTATCAATTGCAAAAACTTCTTAGTTAGAAGTGGGATTTTAGGCCCATTTCCCCTTCTCTAGGTTGGGGTTTTGTCTGGCTTGAACTTTAGTAATTCTTGTGCATGCTGTCACCGTCTCTGTGAGTTCACATGCAAATCAGAACTGTTGTATCTAGAAGACATTAGTTCCTTGGAGTCATTCATCACATCTAGGTCTTACAATTTTTCTACATCATCTTCCACATAGATTCCCTGAATGTGGGTGAGAGCGATATAGACATCACATTTAGGATTAAGTGTTCCAAAGCCTTTCAATGTCTGTACATTGCTCAGATGTGGGGCTTTACGTTAATTCTTATCTACTGCAAGTAGAAGCTTCTCTGATGAGGACCGAGTGATACATTGCTCTAGGACAATAGTCATCAGAATTCATTTCTTTAAAGAGTAATAGTAATGATTTTCCTAGGGTCCTGACCTATCTTGTCTCAGGTTCCTGGCAACTTTATCAGTGTCAGGTATGAGAGCTATCTCATGGAGTGGGCTGTACATCTAATCAGAAAGTATTTAGTTATTCTCATAACCTTTGTGCCACTGTTGCACAAGAATCTCTCACAGGAAGATCACTGTTAAAAGTTGCAAGGTTAGTAGCTGGGAGATATTAATGACTACATTTCTCCTTTGGTAGTATGCAGAGTATCTTTAACTGATTTATATGACTTGCAAGTGATCCTACGGTTTACAATGTAGTGAAGAAAGCAGACCATAAACAAACAGAAAACTGAATATTAGCAAGCAAAAAAGTAGTAAAACTTACGACAAAAATACGACTACAAGCATTCTGGTGGAACATTAAACAAGATACAGAGGGGATATATAAATTACTGAAGACTAGGAAATAGAATGTATTCAGAGAAGTCAGACTCATGGTGACTAAGTCTTGTCTAGGCTGATCAGTAAGAGCTGTGAGGTTCAGGAATGTCATGAGTCAATATGGAACATGGGAAACACTGAAAACATTTTTTTCAGAATAATCAAAACCTAGGACTCTGGGTGGGCTGAGAAATGGAATAAAATATAAAGGAAAAAGGAAAGTGATGAGAATAAACAACACTGGACAGGGATTTAATCATGAACAACCTTTTATATCATCTTATGAAGTTAGAATTTTCTCCCAGATATAATGGAAATTATCAAAGAATTAAGGATAGCAGAATCAAATTGACATTGAAGAAAACCATTCTGGCTTCCAAAGAAAGACTGATTCGCTCAAGTTAGAATAGAGAAAGAGAAACTGTTTCAGTGATCGAAACAAACTGTGATAAGGACTATGGTAGTGCTGGACATGAAAAAGGACATGAATGGTACCCTCACTTCATATACACTGTGTGCCTATGAGGGGGCAGATTATAGGCCAAGTGCTGGGAATATTATGCCATGTAATTGACCTCAAAACTGTACAAAGAAACTACTCAGGGGCAGAAGTAAAACTAGTTGGACTTCATGGGTTATGTTTTTTAAAAGATGAAGACCTGATGTTGGGACGAGAACTCTTGGGATACTGGGGAAGGAGTGGAAGTGGAATGATCATATTTCATTTTATACATGTAGCAAATGATCAAAGAATAAAAATGACACGCTACAAATTTGAATGTAGGATTAAAGGGAAATAAGGATCCTAAAAACCCAAGAGCAGTTAATGGTGATACCTTAATATAAAATTCTGACCATTTGGGATGACATGTTGATAGGCCCTGGATCACACACATGCATGACATGAAAGTATGAGGAAGACTTATTGGAAAGACGAGTTTTAGTGGGATGCAAGAGGGGGATGGGATATGAAAATGACAAAAATTTATTATATAAATATATAAAACTGATAAGCAATAAGAAATGATTATGTTAAAAGACATGTACTAAAAGACCAAGAAATCACTGCACTCCTTTTTATGAAAATAAAACCTGAAAGATATGTATATCCAAAGAATGATTTCATAAATAAGTTTTATTTGTATTATTCATAATTTTCAAAGATGACACATAGACAAAAGTAAGGATGTGTATACATATTGACATATAATTTGAGTGTGTTTCATCTTGTCTCTCCTTGGTGAAGTCAGTCATATCTTCTAATGTGTGGTGTAATTGAACTTGACCCTAAGATTCGATGGTCCCAATTCCCCATAGTTCAATAATTGGGTCTCATGTGTAAGGTGTGCATGTTTCACTGGACATCTGACAGCTGATGCTAATAGGGATGGATCAAATTTGAATGTCCAAACGTTCTGCTTGCTCCTGATTTGATCATGACTTCAAAGTTATATTTTCAGTTAAATTTCTGCATATAAAGCAAACAATAGAAATCAATAATAATAATCATCTCCCTCTCTTCTTACATATTCACCAAGCACTAAACATTATTAGCCCCTGACTAGAATCAATCATTTCATTCTGGGTATCTAGTTCATCTATTTTTAGTGTAACTATCTAATTCCCAGAACAATGATAAACCTATTATCTATGACTAATACTCAATGTGACATTAATCTTGCTCCTGGCTTTTCATTAAGTAAATCAGAGAACCTTTATAGAGTTCCTATTCTGTACTCACCAGTATAGCTCTTGAGGAAACTGCTTCAGGAATTAAGAAATCACCCGTCATTATCACAGAAGAGATATACATGAGAGTAAATACATCCTGGTCACATGTTATCCTTCATTCACAAATTCAAAACTTGGAAATATCACTTTCAAAATGTTGAGTAGTTATCTTATTACTATCATTGTATATGATACATCACGGGAATAAATTTGCTCACAACTCTTTAAGCACCATGGAGCCGAAATTATTGTATTTACTGTAAAGGAGAAACTAGACCAGAGTCATAAGTAATATGTAGGAAACTCCACAGGAGCTTAGGCCTTGACTAGCCCTAATTACATGTGAGTTCAGACTCTGTGAACTTTCCCCAGAACACAAAACCCCAGCATAATATAAAGCAATAAAAATACATCACTAGTAGCAATAATTAAAACATGCTTTTTAATTTAATGTTTCCAAACTTATTTACTCCCTTTGAACACCTATTATAACTAAATACTTTGAAGCATAACTTACACTGTCAAAGTATTTATTTGCTTTAAATTTGTGTTTCAAATGCAGCGATGACCAGATATTTGAAGCACACAACACTCATATATGTGCAAACAAGATTGACACTAAGGTGCTTTAAAGCCATTTTTCTAAAGAAAAAAAATTAATTATATTCTGTTATACTCATAGATCAGTGCCTTATCTAGTCATCATAAGAAAGGCTTCCTCCAAAAGCAGATGCAAACAAATACAGAGATTCACAGTCAGACAGACACTATACAGAGAAAGAGAGAGATCTTGGAATACACAGCTCTAAATGGGATGTCTCCATCAAATTCTTCCTCTTAAAGCTCAGGGAATCCCACAGTAAAGGAGGCAGAAAGAGTGTAAGAGCCAGAGGGGATAGAAGACCCAGGAAAACAGGTCCCCTGAATCAACTAAGCAAGATGCATATGAGTTCACCAGAGATTGGAACAGCAAGCACAGGGCAGACACAGGTCTGCACCAGATCTTCTGTGAATGTATTAGCTTAGTGTTTTTATGAGACTCCTGAGTGTGAGAATAAGAGGGTCTCTGACTCTCATGCCTGCTCTTGGAACTCTTCCCCTGTTGAGTTGCTGTGTCCAACTTCAAACTATAGCTTTTGCTTCATCTTACTAGATTTTACTTTTTCACGTTTGGTTGATATCTCTTAGAAGCCTGTTTTTTAACTAATGAGAGAATGGGAGTGGAAGGAGAGGAGAGGGGAGGTTGGAAAGAACTAGAAGCAGCAGAGGGTGGAGTGTATGATTGGAATATATTTTATGAGAAAAGAATTTATTTTCAAATAAAAGAAGAATGTAAAAAAGAAATCCATTTTTTCTTTGAAAAAATACTCTCTTAATTTGAAAATTACATTCTTTTGCTATTCTCACTTGATTCCACACTAAGTTGGTTGTCTATCTAGTTTAAAAGTATGTTAGAATATCTTTCTATCTCTGTGAAGAACTGTGTTGGGATTTTTATGGAGATTACATTGAATCTGTAGATTGCCTTTGGTAAGATGGCTATTTTTACTATATTAATTCTTCTAATCCATGAGCATGGAGGATCTCTCCATTTTCTGAGATCTTCTTTGATTTCTTTCTTGAGAGACGTGAAGTTACTGTCATACAGATCTTTTACTTGTTTGGTTAGAGTTACCCCAATATATTTTATATTATTTGTGCCTATTGCTAAAGGAGTTGTTTCCCTAATTTCTTTCTCAGCCTGTTTATCATTTATATAAAGAAAAATTATTATATTTTATATCCAATAGCCTCTGGTTTTTCCTTCTCAGTTTATTTTGGGATTGGCCTAGGCTCAGCCCCACATAATAAGTCCTATTTCTTCACCTTTTTCATGTTTCCACATCCAAAGGAAAAACTCCCACACTCCATTTCACTTACTAATGTAATAATCTTTTGAAAATGTACATAGAAGCTGGAGAGATATATCAGTGGTTCATATAGTTAACTTGGAAAAGAACCAGGTTTGATTCTCAGCACCACAGAATGGCTAAAAACCACCCATATCTCCAGTTCCAGGGGAGCTGAAGCCTTCTGCACTCTGTTGGCAACAGATATGCAAGTCATACACTTATATTCATATAAGCAAAACATTCAAATTCAAAAATAAAATAAAATATTCTTAAAATAAAAGAAAATGTCCATGGCGTATTTTTTGTAATGTATTTGTACATTATGTGTTTATATATATTTATATGTTTATATTTAAACACACACACACATACACACACACACATGCACACACTTGAAGATCAATATGGAGAAGTAAGTAAGGTGAGCATAACAACAAAAGCCAGGACATGAGCAATCAGGCGGATGAATTTAAAGAACTGACTAATGCAATACCCTGTTGTACTAAGCCCAAGGATTTAGGATACAACCTCCCTTCATCTCCAAATGATGTTTTGTGCCTTTTGCTGAGAGACATGAACAAATATCCATATACCCTAGATAGAATACCAGTGGTAGACAAATAAAATGATTCCACCTAAGCCTAGTTTAGTGAAACAGTAGGTATTTGCAGACTATTTGTAAGAGAAGGAATTAGAGGATACTTAAAAATTATAGATGCCCCCAAAGCAGCTGTAAGACTGAAAATATTCCAGCAAGGGTGACAACTCATGAAAGTATTCCTGGAGCATACTACATAAATTTCAGGCAGCTAGACTGGTCAGAATGTATCTTTTCACCAGAAATTCTTATTGATAAATAACTTAGAAAAAGCCTCCCGTGGATCTTGTAAGTTTCAGGAATTTCCTGAAACTTGGGAGTTGTTTGCTTCCTAAGTCTTAACATGTCTCTCTCACAAAATGTTGCAAGTCAGAGGAAATGGCTACACTGAAATCCTTTCTAAAGCTCTCACTTTCTTCCTATCCTCTCTTCCACAGTATTCTCTATGCCTTAGAGTATGATAGATATCTTCTTATTTTCTTCCCATCTATACTGTTAGGCCACTATGCCATAGAAACAGGGGCTTATACATTTATGCAGGATGCCTTCCTTTAAAATCATGCTATAAAAGGTCCTAAATAGCTGATCCAAAAAAAACCAACCCTCCCCCAAAAAGCACATCATATCTGTTATGTTTTTGGTCAACAGAACAATTTTAAGTATAGCAGCACACCACAAATCATACTCCACATTTTCCACAAGCCATCTGGCTTTTCTATACTAGGGACCACTGTCCATCTCCCCATCCCTAACAGTCTCTGAATGACCAATATTTTGTTACTTAGCCTGGCTTAAGCCCAGAGTGGACCAGGTCCACATTCGCTGGTTCTGTCACTGCTGAGACATCACTGAGACCCCAGCTTTTTCTTTAGTCACATTTTGCTGCTCTAAGAGCCCTTATAATCTTTACATTGAGTATAAAGGTACACTGCATACTCTGATAAGATAATTTCCCACCTCTAGGTCAAGATTCAGTCTGACTCATTCAGATCTGCTACAGCTTTTTCTACCTCATAAAGATCACTTCCCACCACAGAGTTAAATGCTTTTTACTCCTTGATATTCACATTTTTTTAACTGGGTTTGCATTAAGGTCTTTTCACTATTCTGAATAATGAATTTCTTTCTTTCTATGAATGATCAAGCTGATGGCCAGCTTCTATCACTTCTATCTTACATTTTTCCTTTTTGCTAGCCAGTTTGTCCCATGAGTTCCAATATTTTAGATCCTAGAAGGAACTTTTTAGTGTAGAACTAGTTTCTACTTTCTTTTTTGGATTCTCAACAGTAAGAAATCACAAGGAAGCATCTCCATTTCACTCTTTCTTTCAATGTTCACAGAAAATTGTGAGTTAATGAAGAGGACACTAGCTGTACATCTCTACTAGTATTGTTCTTCCATTCCATGGTAATTTTTCCTCTGGCAAGTCTTTTCATCCTTGGTTATACATCTTATTATATACCTCAGTGGCCACACAACACATAACCTGGCCTGCAGACCATTTTAGTTGTGCATATTTTTCTTTCAGAAACCTCATTTTCTAGTTTTTCAGCCATTTTTTTCATGGTACGCTTATATTTATATGATGATCCCCACTCATTAGGAATATAAGACACTCCATGGGAGAACATGGAAGATGGCTATTCCAATGATGGCCCGAAGAATATTCTATTCTTAGATAATTCAATCTTAGTTGTATATCCTATCACCTATATCAAGGTACTTACAACCACAACTACAGCAAGACGTATCCCAGGGAGAAATGTAATTAGATTGAGGTTTGCTTCTGATGCTCTATCCTCACAGGGAACAGCCTCAGTCCTGTGTATCAGCACCCAGTTGTATAACCACTCCTCCCCCGAGATATGAGTTCTTTGATTCTTTTGGTACTTGCACAGGCTTCAATTGCTTGGTGTTACTTTTCCTGTGAAGAACTAAAGAAATATCTGTTCATTCTAGACATAATACCTGTGCCAGAACAAAGCTATTCTATCAAGTATATCTTGGTGAGTTTATTGGCATTAGCAACAAGAATACAGATAGGGAGTAATATACAGGAACATAAATGCAGTTGTTTCAGTGAAAAACACTTATAAAAAGTCAGAAATAAGTTATGAAAGCTGTATCCCTGGGGCTCCTTCCATGACTGTCAGACATCTTGATTTATAGAAGAATATCTTCTCTCTAGCAATTGTTATTGCTTATACAATCTTGAGGAAGGGCATTATGTATACTCTGTCAAGAAATTTCTGAGACGTGTGAGTTGTTTACTTCTTGAACCTTGTAAATTTTATTTACTTCTGAAGTCTTAGTAAGCCTCCTTCCCTTCGATTCTGGAGAAAATTTCCAAAGGAAATAGTTTTGTCTGTATACAACTCCATAGTTCACACTGATCAGTGTCGATGAGTGAGGGATTAAAAATGATAGCACGGATGGCCATGAGCAGAGACAGAAGTATGCATGAGTGAATGAGTCAGTGTCTGAGATTTAACAGGCTTAACACGGGTCTGAGCGGCTCATCTTTGATAAGCGAGAGAACAGTTGACAGTTGATGTATATTGGTTGAATGAATGTATAGTGCTGCAGACAAAAATATGAGAACATGGGGAAGAGCATGATATTGTTTATTGAATGTTAACAAACGATCCTTTCCCACAACCAAGTCAGGATGCAGGGTGTGGGGGAGCAAAACATGATAGGACTAAGAAGACAAAGAAGCAGCTCTTCTACCCAATAGGAAGCATGGATGAATGAATCTTAAGACGCATGGAAGAATCGTGAGGTGGAGAATATAGGGCGAGAGGCAGAGCTCCATGGCAACAATGGAAAATTTAATTTTTATATATAATTTAAAAATTTCAGCTCTGTTTTATAATTATTTAAATTTTGGTATTTTTGAAGTCACATGTCCGATGTTCTTGTTTACTTCGAATTAAACTCATCTAATTTCAACATAAATCAGTGGCTCTGACAATGGCCTCTAGTCTTTACAGCCTTGTACAAATCAGTCTTATCTGATACAATGAGACCTATGATTGGTTTGTGAATTAGAAAAGTTGATTAAAGCAGGAAATCATAATATTGGCGCAGAAAGTATTGTGTAGTTTAATTCTTCTTTCTCTGGTACAATAGCAATTATTTTTTTTTTGAAGATGAATCTGCTGTCGAGTGCTTCTTTAACTTTATGTCCTGTGGTAAGTCTTTAAAATAGCTGGACAGTCTTTGTACCACTTGACTATAGACATTTTTTATAATTTTATGTTTGTAGCTTTCATTTAATTACCCAAAGCATAAGCGTTTATTCATAAAATATTTAAGTTAGTGTTCATGGAGATTTTTTTTCTGTATTTTCTCACATTGTGCTAATTTAGTGATATTTAATATAACAATTCAGTAATGTGCCAATATTGACAAGTACAGTTACTTTAACAAGGTGCAGACCAATCAGCTGACACTAGGAAAGCTCATCTGGTATGTACAGCAGAGCACAAACAAAGAGGAAAAGGCTTGTCAGGTCAAATGTGCAGAATGCCATGGCCATCAGCCAGGTTACATCAGAGACTGAATATGTACCTTAACACCAAGATGGCCAAGGGAATGAGGCAAGTAGTACCAAAGACTCCCATTTTACAACTCTACCACTTTGATTAGGTCATTTAACTTGGATAAGTATGTATATTCATCTGGAAAAAAATTAAATTAGCATCTATTTTAACAGGATTTTTTTAATGACCAGATAAGCAGCACACAGATAATGATTTTTAAAATGTGTATGACTTAGTAAGTATGCAAGGAGAACTCATGTTTGAATCCTCAACACCCATGTATAAATGTGGGCACACTCCTAGCACTGGGGCTCAAAGACTGAATGATCTCAACTACTCAAGTGCCAGTTTAACCTACAAGTGAGAGTCCAACTTAGTTGCATGCCTGTAACACACACACACACACACACACACACACACACCACTCCTTTTTAGAAATGGAGTAGCACAAATAATATAATAAAGAGTAGATAACCTGGAATTAAAATGGTATAACTTCTCTCTTGACTCTACTTTGTAAGAGCTGGTTTTCTTGGGTTAAGTTAAAATGGGAACTCTGCATACAAAATACTTCTCGTCTTTCAAGGGATAGCAAGTCTTCAGTAAATCTGTGTTATGTTCTAATTGTGATGACAAAAATGTACATAGTGACACAGTTCAAAATATTTATAAATGTTACTATTTATTTAAAACATTTTATAGCTTTTATTTAATTAATTCTAAAAAGAATTTTAAATGTGATTCGCAATAATGCTTTGGCACAACATAAAATAAAACTAATCTTATGCTGCCAATAAAATCTAAATTTATTTTAATAACTTCAAAGTTCGGTGTTTAATGGTAATCCCCAAACCTAGTCACTAGTGAAGTTTTTATATTGTAATTAAAAGTTTAGTATATTCCTTCACACATAAGTGTGTTACAATTTTATTAGGAGGCCAAATTCACTATTACTCACTTTCCTATGATGTCAACTACACTGAAGGAAAATACTCAAGAACATAAGTGGCAAAAGATTGGGCACAATTCAAAATTAGAACTATAGTTCACTGATACACTTAGTTCTTCCACTATGGAGACTATTAAAAGCTGTTTGGCTGTAATGTCTGTCTTATCCATCTAACCCTTTATCCAGCACTGATTATGCTTCATGCTTTTTAGTAGACACTTCAAGCCTGGGCACTAAATCAATATGGAAATTAAACTGGCAATCTAGAACACATTGATTTATGAGGTTGCATTTCTCCGTTATATTTCATAATATTTTGAGCATTCATAAATTAAACATAAAATCAATTTAAATTAAAAGTTAAGAGGTAGGAGCCTTCAGGTAGATGCTTAATAGTTTATTAGCTTTATGAAGTATTAGACATACTAAACTTTATACTGGTACTATTATTATTCAATATTCCCAACATGCTAACAAGGAACTATTCACTTCTGGTCATTCAGTTTCTAAATTATCCAGCCTACCAAACTTTGCAATTAAACCATTGCATTATATTGTACCCTCAATGTTGGCTTAGTTTCAAAAGAAACTATTATTAGAAGGAAAATCAAAGTGTATTTCAGATGCTCTGTTAAAACTTGAAAACACCTTCATTGAAGGAAATTTTAATCACTTGCAGTTGTTAGGTTTTTAAAATCATGCATTTAGTGGAGACCACTAAGGATACATCAAAGATGATGCCGTTCAACTAAAACATATCTGTTAATTGTTCATTTACATTATCCATGCATTCCTTCACTTACCACAATCTGCTGTATTTCTTATGTTTTTGGTTGTGAGCCTCAGCCACACTGGCTGAGCAATCTCTCCAGCCCCATCTCTACTGTACAATGCATGGAAAACATTAGAAATGAAGTCTAGAGAAGGAAACATACACTTGGACATATTTTCATGTACTTCTAGAAGGAAGTACAGATACTATATCATGAGTTCAGCTAAAATGGGGAGAAGTAACATTAAAGTCAAAACATTGTTTGTCTTAATGGGACTTAATCAGCTAAATACTTTTAAAACAAGTTTTCTTTAGTCAGCTATGGATGTGGCGCTCAGATATATAATGAAATACATGGACTCAATGAATTATTGCTTGCCTGAAGAGAAGGAAGGCACTTGACCTGATATAAGAGACTCCCAGGAGCTGAGAAAAGCCCTTAGCTGACAGACCGATAAAAAAAATCTGGAGTCTGACATATTTTTAAAGATTGATTTAGTTTTATTTTATGTGTGAGTGTTTATATGCATGTATGGATGTGTGCCTCATGTATGTCTGGGGACTTTGGAGACCAGAAGAAGAACTGGAGTTGCAGACATTTGAAAGCAGCCATGCAGGTTCTGGGAACAAAAAACCCAAGTCCTTTGGAAGAGCATCAAACATTATTAACCACTGAGCCATTTCTCTAGCTCCTGAGATCTGAATCTTACAGCAAAAAGGAAACATATTTTGCTAGTAAGTATTGCTCTTGAAAAAAATTTTAAATCCAATGAGCCTGTAACTATAGACAACATTTTCATTTTAGCCAGTGACACCAATAAGCAGAAATTTAGTTACATCACTCCTAGGTATCCAACCTGCAAAACTTATGAAAGTTAGTCAGCGTGTGGCATCAGAAGGCTCTGAGTTTGTTTATAAGTTCTCTAGTAATTTTAAATGTGATTTGCAATAATACTTTGGCATAACATAAAATCAAACTAATCATATGTTGCCAATAAAATCTAAATTTATTTTAATAACTTCAAAGTTCTGTGTTTAATGGTAATCCCCAAATCTAGTCCCTAGTGAATTTTCCACATATATCAGCTCTCCTTCAGGGATGATACTCCATGTTCCCCTGTAATGGAACACAGCCCTTCAATTCATTATTACAAGTAAAAAATGGTAAACAGAGAAGTAAACACAAATTTGATCCACCACCAGCAAAATCAAGCCCGCTGAGTTTTGAATAGCCAAACTACTATTTCCTAATTAATAAGAGAATAAGAAAATTGACATTTGTAAATGTTCATATTATCATTCTGAATAAAAATTTCTACCCCAGAGTAAATGGAATATCTCTTACATCAAAATATGTGTCTAGAATCAGAAAGGAAACCCACAGGAGGCCAGCATTATAAAGTGCAGAGGGGCTAGCGAGCTAGAAGCCACGGTAATGGATATTCAATGACTACACTGCAAACTTTGAGCATAATTTTTGCAAAAGTATCATCACCCTCTTATGATTTAAGTAAAATATTTGTCATGTACCAATTTTTTTTTAATTTCATCATCATTATTTTTAAGAAGAAGTTATGGTTTCAGATTCAAAACGAAGCCAATATCATCAGCCATTTCTTCAGCACTTCAACCCCTTCCTCCTACAACAACGCTAGACGTGACCTGCTCGGAGGAAAGATGGACTCACTCCATACTTCCCCTCAGAACTGATGAGGCCTGCTGCCTTGTATGCATTAGTTTACTAACTAATCATCAGTTAGTACTGGTTGCAATTTCAGACACTGTGAACAGCCCTGCAGTTTCTAGCGTATGCACTCTAACCACTGAGTCTTTGCTGATGAGATTTTTCTGTCTTTCCTGTGGTGTGTCATCTCTATTAGACTTTGTAAACCACAGCAGTTGAAATCTTTAACCAGCCATTACTAATAAGCATATGTTAATTGTTGCAGAGATCATAAGCAGGTCAATTAGGAAGCAAAGACTGGAACCCAAGGCAATCGAGGCTGGAGGGAAAATCCAGGGCAGGTGTCCGCCAACATGTTCTGGCCTGACGGGAGCTCCTGCATCTTGGGTAGCAGCTCATTTAATGTTTTGATTCGCTGAATTTGCATTTCAAATTTTCATTCCTAATAGACAATATAGTCAGTCTTTGTTAATGAGGACTCTGATTACATGTGCCATTATAATTGGGAATTAGCCGACCAGCCTTGTTTTGGAGATTAAACCCAAAGCAAATTGGATTAAATACGGTGTGACCAAAACCTCAAGCCTCCTCTCTCCTCTTTCTCTCTCTCTCTCTCTTTTTTTTAAATCTCGAGTCAAAGGTGAAACAAAATCCATTGGTTCCAGGCATATGGCTCATAACTTTATTATCATTTTAGAACTGTAATTGTATTTTAAAAGATAGTCTATATTGAATTAATCAGTTATAGTGTTTAGAACATGTTTATCAGTTCCCCCCCTCAAAAAAACTGAGCAGTTTGAGAGAAGATCACTAAATATTCATAGTTAATTATATAATGCATGGGCACACAATGGTAGATTGTTTAGAGTTTTTAAGGGAATTATATCTACAAGAGTAATGGGGCATAACAGTTCAAATTGAGCCTCACGTGAACTGATATAACCCATCTTTATGACAGTGTGATTTTCAGTCTTCGTTTTATAATCTTATGCCTGTGATTGTATTATGGTCTCCATGGGAATATTTACTACAAAGATTAAATAAAAATTTTGACATTGATATTGATTCTTTAGAATATTTTTTTTATTTAATCAAACTTTCAACACTATGTTATGGTTTAGACTACAGGTATCACAGCCCTGACATGACATATAGCTCAGAGTTATGTGGTCTATCTTTATTCTCTTGGGTCATTTAATATTGTAATCCAGTTACACTCCAACATTTTCATTATTAAGCTTAAGACCAATTCTTCAGAAACTTCCACTAATCCCAAGCCACTGGAAAATCATGCTTATTAATTCCCATGAGATTCAGTTAGATGTTTGTTTGGCTATAGGCAGTCTTAATTACACAACAAAAAGATCTTCAAAAGATGAAGAGAAATTCAAATAACTTCTGAGTGAATATTGGCCTTTGAAGACAAACAAATGCATTACAGCTGGATACCAAACAATCATGTACACGGTTTCAGCCATAAAATGTTAATGTGTGGAGAAATAACAAATTGAAACCTTTTACAGGAGTATGAGGTTTTTATTCTATTGCACTGTGTTTGCATCATAGGAAGTATCATCTAAAGAAAGATGAGCTTGCTCCTGGCACGGCCTTACCACCCAAGGATATCTTAAGGGCCACTTGAAGCTCCATCAAGAAAGTAACAGAAATACATTTGCACAATGGAGTACTACTAAACAATGAAAAACAATGACTTCATGAAATTCACAGGCAAATGGATGGAACTAGAAATATCATCCTGAGTGAGGTAACCCACTCATGGGAGAACAGGAACAAAAAATGGAGCAGAGACTGAAGGAAGGACCATCCAGGGACTGCCCCATCTGGATATCCATCTGGAGACACCAAACCTTACACTGTTCCCTTTGCCAAGAGACATTTGCTGACAGGAACCTGGCGTGGCTGTTCCTTGGGAGTTTGGGCTAGCAAATGACCAATGCAGATGTAGATGCTTGGAGCTCAGGGACCCCAGTGAGGGAGTTGGTGGAAGGACTGGAGTGGGAGAGAGATTGCAACGCCATAGGAAGAACAACAATGGCTGGCTGGACCACCTTGTGCTCTCAGAGACTAGCCCACCAACCAAGGCGTATACACTGAGGGATATATGGTTCCAGATACATATACAGCCTGACAGCAAAGGGAGGGGAAGCCCTTGGTTCTGTGGGGGTTTGATTCCCCAGCTTAACAGAATGCTGGAACGGTGGGGCTGGAGAGGGTGGGTGTCTGGGGGAGCTCCCGCATAGAGGCAAAGGGGAGGAGGGAGAGGGCAGAGGTTAGATGGAGGTTTGTGGGAGGGTAACTGGGAAGTGGGATATCATTTGAGATGTATATAAATGGAATGATTAATAAATAAAAATAGAAATAAAATTTAAAAAAAAGAAAGAAACAGAAAGGCTAGAGAGATGGCTCAGGGGTTAAGAGTGCTTGCTGCTCTTCTAGAGGACCAGAATACAGTTCCTAGGATCTACTTCAGGGGTTCACTACTGCCTGTAACTTTAGCTTCATGAGCTCTGACTTCCTTTTGGGGCTTCTGGAGCAGAAGTATACAGGCAAAAGACACTCCCAGACAGAGAAACTAAATTAGTGAAATAAACCTTAACAGAAAGATCATGAAGCGATAGTGCCATGTCTGTGACTTGGGTCATTGGGGGCATCGAGCGCCATTTCCTCAGACTGGCGTGTTAACACTGTAACCACTCAATGGATCACCGAGGCTGGTGTCTGAGATTGCCTCGAGATCAGATGAGCTCCATTGCTTAGGTCCAGTTATGAAAAGGAAAAGGCTGCTTGCTTTTTTAACTTACCGAATAGTAATGTAAATGCAATGAGTTTCATTTATTTTTTACAAAGATAGAATCATAAACACAACAATTTCCAAAATGCAATAAAATTTTAAATTTTACCCGAGTTTTAGAAGAGTGACTTGACACTTGACATCTGAATGAATCTTTCTTGAATGCACTGACTCTTCGATCCCCTTGCAATACCCAAGATATTTCCACCTTCGGTGCAGCTTACAGAATCTCTCTACGTGGATCTCAAGTCTATTAGTCAGAATGTTTGCGAGAAGATCCTCATTTTTGATACATCTACTTTAAAGTGAAGCTTTTTTTTAAACAAAATACACATATATATTTATTTAATAGTCTATGAGGATATCGGATATACTGGCACAGTGAAGTGGATGGCGAATATCAATACACTGAATACATTGAAGGTCAGAAATTTGTTTCATGGGACTGGCTTTAATTGTGTGTATGTGTGTATGTATGTGTGAGCTCACAATGTGTCACAGACAAAAGTGCTTTTACAGTATATACGACAATAAAATTAAGTTTTAAGGTTATCTAGGAAGGACGTGAGACAGGCAGTTTTACAAACCAAATAACGACCCATCCAGCAATGCTCCTGTTTTCCAGGCACTTCCTGCCTCCTCTTCACCCCCATTCTCTGCCTTTCCAGATTCTCACTTACCCACATGATAAGTTGCAATTTATGCTGTGAGGATAATTTTCATGGTTAGGGTGCATTATCTGTGATATATTTTTTTCAGAATAAAAATAATAAAACTGCATCAAAGAGTTCATCCAATAAATTTAGAGGTGTCTCGCTTTAAAGATCTTCAGCACTGGCTTTTCATGGGCTGCTGGACATCTTTACTTAGCTGTAGGATACTCTGAGCCTATTTGAGTGACCACCAAGGAAAGGACTGGACAGTAAGAACCCTCTGAGCTTCCCTTGTGTTGTCTATTTCGTTTGTATGAGATTTAAATGTTGCCCATGGGATTTCACAGGGAAAAGAGGGCTGGAAAGTTTTTCCAGATTACTCTGTCTTCTGCTTTGTGTCTGTGTTTTCTTTGTGAATTTTAAGACATGGTCTTTCATCGTAATGAGCTATAACTATCTGAGGAAGATGTCCATGAGTCCTGCAAGTCCAGCGAGTCCTTTAATTGAGTTGTTGAACTTAGAACAGCGTTGAAGACCACAACATTACAAAGAGAGGAACAATCTCCATGGGTAATAACCACAAGGCTCCCATTACATGGAAACTTTATCATTTTGTTTCACTATTCCAGTGTTGATGGACATGTTCTTTCCATGGTGATTTTTGATTTGGAGTAAGAAGTATATATGCTGCCTTTCAGCATCTGGAAGTTATTATTCTTATCATTTCATTTGCAAATGTGAGAGGAATTTTTACCAGCACGCCTCCTTGTAACATACTGCTCTTTTTATTTTTTGAATGTAAAGGAAGTGACTTAATGTCTATGATTAAAAGAACTTTGTATATCTTCTCTTGAAACTCACTTTCTAGCAGAGTGCATGGCATTCTTATATTGATTTGTTCTTTATTTTGGATGACATGAGAAATTTAGTAGGTATGTTTGAGTTACAAAATATTTTAAGACAAATGTAGAAACACCGCTTCTAGTATTTATCAAAACTTGAATTCAATACAATAAGATTTCTGAAAAGTAGACTTCTTACCCAGACTCTATTAGTGAACAGAAAATTTATATAGTGATTAAAATTCAGGTTAGTCATTTTGCTATGTGTTTTACAAAGCAAAATTTTCTTCCTATTCTAAAATATTGACAAATAAATTTCAGCCACAGTTGGTCAAAGGAACTTTCTCAATAGTTGTGTTAAACAGTAGAATTATTCCTTTCATGTTGCTGTGGTAAAACAACAAGGCAGAGTATAAACGGAAGTGTGTATTTTGGCTTATAGTTCCAGAGAGTCCACAGAGACAGCATGGCGGCAGGTAACCAAAGCAGGGAGTTGAGAAATCATATCTTCAACCTCATTCAAAAATCAGAGACAGTGACCTGGCAGTGGGGAGGAGTTATAAGCTCTTCAATACTGCCCCCCCCCGTGATTTCCATCACCTGCAAGGCTCCACCCCCTAAAGACTCTACAACAATGTCTCTAATAGGGCCACCAGGCTCGAACCTGTATTCAAATACATAAGCCTGAGGGGACTATTTCTCATCCAAACTACCCAAAGTGCCCAAAACAATAAATATTATACAACTGTATACATTTTGTAAATAGACTGACAGGTTGCATTCAACAGTGCCTGATCCTTAAAGCTGTGTGTTAATTGTTCCATGGCCTAAACCTAAAGCAACCTCAGAAAAGTCAAGTGCAATGGCACCAGCTTCACTGAAAGAAAGTGATTTCACCATTTCATGTTAGGGACAGTAACCATGGGTCTGACAGGAGGGGTCTGCAGTTCAGCCTTGTACACCATGAATATCCGTGACAGCTGGCTAGTTTTCAGAAATTCCAAAAAGACAGAGACGGTGGGTCAAAGAGAGAATGAGAGATAACAAGCTTGGCTGGAAGGAGATGTGTGGCTTCCCAAAACATCACGGATATCTAAGTCACCATTAATTCTAGAAAAGCAGAAGCTAATAACTGAAATAACTCTCAGCACTTTGGTGATTTTTTTTAACCTGCAAATAAATATTACAGGTGAGTCTAATAGCACATGCTTGTAATACCATCATTTTGAAGTTTGATACATGAGAATCCATTTAAGAACAGCTTCAGCTGAACATCAAGTTTGAGGCCATGCTAATGTTTACATGAGACCTATTCCCCTACATTAAAAAACATGATGCATTACTTTGTATAATTCAACTGTATCTCTTATTATGATGATACTGGGCTGTTATTTTATCGGGTGCAACATACTAGTGTTAATTTAAGTATTACTGTTGCTAGAAGTAGTAGTACTAAATTATTTTATCCTAAAGGTATTTTCAAATATAGTTTCTCACTGTAAGCAATTATTTAGTTATGTCCCCTTTAGAAATATGAGACCCATCTGAAAGAGCTTGATTAGTAAATACACTGCTGTATTTTTGTAGTAGTTTGCATTTTTCCAGGAGCTGTTACCTTAGTGGTAAGAGCTTTCCAGTGAGTGGCCTTCCTGCTGGCTCTATCAACTGAATTTTGGAAAGAATAAATGGCGGTTTGAAGGTGCCTTTCTCTACCTAATTTTGCACAGTGAGAGGCAGAGTTATGTCTCTTCCCTTAATCATTCATTTACTCTCTTGGCACTTTTCTGAAGACCTGTGTGGACCACTCTCAGATGCCGAGGGATCTGTTGTTTGGGGTCTTTAAGGAACAAGCAGACTGGTTGAGAAGCTTCTCTAACTGAAAAACGTTGTCTCCTTGGTGTGATGAGGGAGATACTGCAGTGGCTTTGAGGTCTTTAATAAATTATATATATTATTTTAAAAAGGAAGAGACCTGACATGATCTCATAAGACAAAGAACCTACACAATTGCTGTTCAGCTCCTTTTCTGTTGGCCCTCTATTGGTAGGTATGGGGCCTACCCTTAAGAGTGGTTTGTTTTCCTGGTGAAACTCCCTTGGAGGAAACTAAACTTTCATTTACAAGTGGTTATCAATTGGGGTTTGCTTCTGGGTTAGGTGTGGGGATATTTGTCCACTTCTTTTAGCTCTAGGTGGAGACCTGACTAGGTCCTGTGAATGCTTCCACATTTTCCGTGAGTTCATATGTGTGTCAATCCCACTGACTTAGAGGCTCTGCTTTCCTTGGTGTCTGCCTTACCCTCTGACTTTCACAGTTTTTGTTTTCAACTCCTCTTCCATGGGATTCCTTGAGCCCATAGGGAAGGGATTTGATGGAGACATCTGTTTAGTGATAAGTGCTCCAAGGTCTTTCATGCTGCAATGTCTGGCTGTGGACTTCTGTTCTCACCTGCTTCAAGAGGAAGTTTCTCTGGTGATGGCTAAGCAAGATCAATCCATTGACAATTATAGCAGAAAGCCATCGGGATAATTTAATTGCTACATTTTTATTATTTGTTTGTTTTGACTTGAGCAATAGTGTTTGATTTTATCCTAGGCCTCTAGGCTACCTATTCCTAGGCTCTTGGTCACCCAAGCAATGTGGGTATGAATTTCATCTTATGGAGTGGGCCATAGGACAATTGAGATATTGGTAGGTACCTACCACATGCTTTATGCCACTATTACAGTAGCATATATTGCAGGCTGGACACCATTGTAGATCATAGGGTTTGTGGTTGAGCTGGGGTTTATATTTCTCCTTTGGAGTTATGCAGAGTACCTCTCTACACCAAAGATGCTAGCATGTAATGATGACAGCTCTATTCAGATACCAGCTCAGCTTCTTTCTCCATGTTCAATGAGCTGTATAGGTGATATGTTCAGCAATGATACCTTGCATTCACTTTGTGGGGAGCAACCCACAGCCGTATCAACAGCCTGGGTTGTTTGAGGGTTCCAATAGGTTCCTTTTGGACAACAATTGCGTTAGATGTAACCTAATCCCAGTTCTGAAAGCTTAATTTGATGACAAGAGGTGGCCAATGGGCAACTGATTCTCCCACTGGTTATTTGCTGATTTCATCTGGATCGCTTTTATCTAAGTACACATTTTACAAAGCTTCTACTGTATAAGGTTTCCATACTACCCTCAAATGGCCATTAATTTTAGCTGTCTCTCTCCCATATTCCCTCCCTAATCTCTTTAAACTAAGAATTTGGATGCATTTTTTTTAAATTCTAAGTGCTATTTTAAGAAGCTTTTTCTAACTGCAACAGTTATAACTCATTGAACAAAATTTAGAATTTATAGAAAAATGTAATGGCAAAACATCCTACAATATATATATGTGTGTATGCATACATGTGTACAAATTGTATATGTATACATATTGAATATACACATATATGCACTTACTCTTTCCTATTGTGTATATTGTTCTATTGTTTTATAAATAAACATTGATTTATAAAATCAGTATTTACAATGATAGTGTGCATCAGAGGCTTTCATGTAACACTTTATATAACAGCATAATTTAACTCTTGCTATAACATTAAACACACATTTTGGTTAGAAATGTTCCTGGCTATAGTTGAGCATATTTCTAAGTTGTTAGAGTATTATTTTTGGCATTATTTTGTTTTACTTATTTAGCATATTATATCTCCAAACAGATATTCAGAAACAGAACTTCTGTGTCAAAGTTCTAACTTTTGATTTTTTAATTACATTTGTTCAGAAGACTGGTGCCAGTTCATGTCACCCACCCCTGCTGACTTGCTGAGATTTCAACACTTTTTTATTAAGTTGTGTATTTATGTCTTAGGAAAAGCAACTCTTTGTAAATTCTTTTCTTTCTCTTCTCTGTTGATACTTTCTTCCAACACAATCAACAATGATTTTAAAGTAAAATGTTTCTGTCTTCTTATGATTTGGAACATGATCTCACTAAGTTGTCTAGACAAGTCTTGAACTCACTTCTATCCTACATTAGCCTCAAATTTGTAATTTTATTTCCTCCACCTCTTAAATAGATGAAATTAAAGGGTTGCATTATCAGGGCTGTCTACTAAAGTGTTTTAATATGGCTAAATAATAGATATCTTTTTGATTGTGATTTCTTTTCCTAGTTTTAATCTAGAGTTGAATTTTATGAAGAATTTTTAGACAAAACACCCAATTATCTCCAAACTCAGTATTTGATGTCAATAAAATGGGCTGCAGTGGGATTCAACATTGCAAAATGTTGTTTTTATATGTGATAACATTATCTAGAGATCTAGAACACTCATGTTGTGGATTGGAGCACAGGGCTTGAAGGAAAGCTGGTATAAATAACTAAAGATGATCCACTTGGCCATCCCATTTTTTGCAGGGTACTAGAAATAAGTTCAGAGTATTCATTCTGGTAGTTGCTACTTTTAGGTGAATTAGAAACACTGTATAAATTAGTCACTGAACAGTATAAAGAGTGCAGGGCTTAATGCACTCTTCCTTTTTTCAAAGTAATGACACAATACAACCTTTGGTTCATCTTATTACAGCTTGCTTTTCCTAGCTATGAAGGACAGGAGCGACCTCTACATAAATGATGCTGTAACTTCATCCAGTGCTATTGCTTGTGGACTGAAATTATGATAGACAATACCTCGTTGGCTTGTTGTTGTTTCCCCTTCTCTAGATGCCACTTAGAGTGACATGTTGGCAGTTTTTCAGTGATCAGTCCTAAGCCAGCCAGCGCACAAATGAAGCCAGACTTCAATTGACCTCTGTGATAAGAGAGACCACTAGAGACACTTTTCTCAGCCAAACAGCAAGTGCAGGACACTAATTCATAGAAAGCACTAAACTTCAAAAAAATTGTTTGATGACTTCCCCCCTTGTATCCCAGTGAATAAAATGGAGCCCAGCTGGCAGAATACAGGGTTATGTTGTGTGAGTCGGGTCAGTTATAATTTGTACAATGAAGGAGTAGCAGCTTAATAATTGATATCAATACAGAAGGCGTTCAGCTCTGTTCAACTTTTTGTTTGTGGCTCAGACACAGACAGAGAAGGCTTACTCAACACATTTACAGATGACCCATCAGAACCTAATCTTGGTGATCATTTGAGAATTTTAAAAGATTTTAACAGGCTACAGTGGTGTCATTAAATCTAGTTGATAAAATGCAATGGGAATGAATACAAGACTCCACCATGGGATGCAGCCACTGGGTTGCGGGATGTTAGAAACACCATGGTGACCAACCATTTAAGAGTAGCTTGGTGGTGCTGTTTAAGTTCAGCTATGTGATGTGAGAGAACTTGTCTGCCTTGGAATTTTATGAAATTTGGTCCCAGTTAATATCAAAACCAAATGTGAAACTAACATGAAAATAAGTCTAAAGACCCTAATGATAGTATTTGCAACAAATTTTTCACACTAAAGTTATCCATAAAGAGAAGTTCACCTAGATAGAGTTTGTTGGGAATTAAGTAACGAAATGTATAGGCTAAATGTTTTATTCTCTTTGGTATAGTTTTTCTATTAAACTGTAATATAGTTATTTTAACTCTGAAGGTTATTTCGGATTCACTCTTCTTCCAAGTTAATTAGTGTATTTTTTAAAATGCAAGTGAAATTTTAGTGCATTGGTCTCTTTTCTGTGGTTATAACAAAATACCTGATGCTAGAATTTTATACAGAAATAAAATTGATTTTCACAATTCATTTGACAATTGACTGTGACAATTGTGAAGGTCACAGTTGCTGGTAGTCATGGACACAGCTGGTGCTGGCATTATCATGGTTCTAGAAAGGATCCTGTAACAGATGGCTTCACAGAGACAGACCTAGGGTAAGAAAAGGACAGGCAAGATGAAATGGAATCTGGGTGAGGGGGCTGGTCAGGCCTGAGCTTTTCATCACACATCTCTTTCAAGAATTAGGCATATATCCTAAGAGTTATGTTACTTTCCTTCAAAGCAATACTCCCAATGGTCACACATTGCGTTCCACTTTGTACAAGTTAGGCCTTTTAACGTGACCACACGGAACACTGACCTTTTAACACATGAATGCTTGCATGCCAAACCACACCTAGAACATAATTATGAACATTATTCTAAACCTCAGGATTACACCAAAAACCTTACCATCAGACAATTGACAGCCTGACATCATTTGCTCAAATATGTGGGGTTTTACCATGAAATTCTGATAGGCACATAAAAGCAATGGTAATAGCTTGTACTCTTTTGTAAGTCCTTGGAACTCCTGATCAACAATTCAAAGCATGGGGAATCCAAAGGCTTATGGATGAAAAGTTAAACTCTATGATACTTCCATTCAAACATTTTATTATTATTACTATGTCTTATTATTACTGTGCTTTTAGTAATCTTATAAATAGTATGTTTCCTTCCACATGACTTTTTCTTTTCTCTTTTTAGTGAATTTGTCTTATTTTTATTATTTCATAATTTTTGCACAACATTTTTTATCATATTAACTTCATCCTCAACTTCCCTCAGACCCACTCCTCTTCTCTACCCACCCAGCATTGTGTCCTCCTCTTTTTTTTAACATGCAAAGTTCAACTGTGCTGATGATCTGTTCTTGACCTTACAGGAGCCCCATCCTTAAAGAAGACTAATTCATCTTCTCTCAGAAGCACACAATTGTCATTAGCTCCTTAGCTAAGGAGGGCTCTGTGTCCATCTCCTCTTTCTGGACTGGAATTTTGCATGGATTAAGTTTGCATAGGTCTTGTGCTCGCTGACACACCATTGTGAGTCCATATGTGCAGCTGCGCTACTGTGTCATGAAAATACAGTTTCTTTGTAGTCCTATACCACCTGTCTTTCTGTCCCTCTTCTGAAGTTAAGACTGAGCCTTGGGAAGATAGAATGTGATGGAGATATTCCATTTAGGGCTTAGCAGTCCATACTTTTTTATTCTCTGCCCCTTGCCCCACTGTGAACATCTGTGGTACTCACCAGCTATTCCAAATAGAAGCTTCTCTGGTGATAACTGATATGTGTACTAATTTATGAATATGATGATGAGTTGGTTTAATATTATGTCCATTTATTAGAATACTATTAGTTGATTCTCCCCTAGTGCCTATGACCTGTTGACCATAGGCTCTTGAATGGAGCCAGATGTGAGTTTCTTCTTGTAGAATAGGCATTAAATCTAGCAGGACAGTGTTTACTCTCATGATGTTCTATTGGACCTTTGTACCTGTGGCCATGTCTCACTTACCAGTCATTATTTTGCACTAGGGTGCAAATGTGGAGAAAGAGGAATACTTACTCACTACTAATATTAATAACACTCATACCCACCCCTATGGAAATCAATATGGACATTCACCAAAGAACTGGAAATAAATCTACCTTATGAACTAACTGTACCACTCAAGCATAAACCCAAAAGGCACTGCATCCTCCTGTGGAGATACCTGCTTATCAATATTCATTGTTTCTCTAATCGCAATAGCCAAAGAATGAATGTCTACCAACTGATGAATGAATAACAAAACTCCTGTCTATTTGTACAATAGACTATTACACAACCATTAATAAAACTGAAACATGAATTTCATTTTCATAATATGAAATCCCTTCCTTTTCAGTGTATCTATACATAAAAACAAAAGCTGCTAATATCACAAGACTAGTCCTTCTCTGATTTTAATGACAATATGGACAACCTGAGAATCTTGTCAATCCATTCAATCATTTGGAGAGATTTTTATTGATTAAATGACTATGATAGAGTTGGAAGAATTGACCAGTCACTGGATACTATATGAACAGTCCATCCTAAATCTTACAATTAATACTGTGAATAAAGGAAATCAATAATTATGACTCTGAAATACACATGTTGTTAGGCCTTGGTTCTTGTAATTTATTTTTGAGGTTAAGTTTTATTTTGACAGTTTTATAATTTATATAATGAATTTTAGTCATTTTCATCCTTATGGCCCTTTCTTATCCCTTCCTCTCCAACTGAAGCATTTCTTCCCAACAAATCTCTTTCCTATTCTCATTCATCCATAATGAAATGTGGAGGGGTCCTCTCATGTGCAAGTCTTGAGTGATGAAGACTGTTAAATCTTCAGTCTCATAGAAAAATACAAAAACAAACAAACTATAACACAAATGACCACTCAAAAAGACCATTGAAAAGACTCAAATGACCACTTGTACTTTGGAATCAAATACTTTATTTTTAATCTAGAGTAAGGCACTTCTTTAATGATTTGAGGCACTTTTCATTTCATACTCTAACCCTAGTGTTCTAACATAGAATGAAAACAAAGTACTGCGAGGACCAAGAGGTGGTGTTTGCAATGCTCTTAGCAGACTATTTTTCAAGTGGATGCCATGACCGAGGGTTCACGCTCATTTGGGAATAGGCTAAATGCATAGTTGTCATTTATTCTTTATGCCTATTTGACAAGGCATTGCTATCTATGAAGAACTGAGCTTTATTACTCTCCAAGGAAGTTTTGATTGAGCAGCCATGGGCTCTATCAGAATCATGGAGTCTTCCCATTTACACTGGGGATTCTCACACACATCTATTGTTTAAACAGATCTTTGGAAATCCAGAGCTTTCTGTTTCACACTGTAAGACATTCAGCATTCCTCTTTTAACATCTGACAGGTGAAATATGTCTTTTATATACTTTTAGCCAGTTGATTATTAAGCAATAAGAAAATCTTAAACATTTCAGAATGTATCTTTTAACTGTTGGTTAGGTCAAAATATATTAGTTATCATAATTGTATTAAAATATCACTTTAAAGAGTGTTTTCTATGGTTTGACTCTATATTATTTCATCAAAACATACTGGTTTTATTAACTGATTTATGGAGTTTAAAACACAATATGTAGTAACATCAAAGCATTCACAATGAGAAATATAGTATTTTATGAAAGGCACACAGTATCCACACATGTGTTCATGTATGTGTTCACACACAGACACACACACACAGAAAGAGAGAGAGAGAGAGAGAGAGAGAGAGAGAGAGAGAGAGAGACAGAGAGAGAGAGAGAGATACATAGACAGATAGATACATAGATAGATGATAGATAGATAGATATGAAATCTTTGTAACAAGACAATTTAAGTATATACACACAGCAGAAATTAATAGGGGAATCTAATAACAGTTCAATGAATATTCATTAGTAGAATGAATACAATATTTATTTAATTACACAGGTAGATACATGAATAAGAGCTTTATAAACTTGCATATGTGTTGTTGAGTACAGCACTAAAAAAGTGCTATGTATTTTCTAGAAAAACAACTTACAGTAATGAGAATCATATACTATTTTATAATTCAAGAATACTTTCCTCCCTTTTGTGTAAATACCACTGTTATTCAAGCATGGGGGACCACTAAATTGTTTTTACCAGCTATTTCTTCTTCCTAGGGGTAGCAGATGTACACAGAGAATCAGTCACTTAATTCCCTCTAATCACCCATTTCTTTCCAGCCTCTTCATTCTGTCCTTGGAAACTTCAGCATTCCCCAGTGTGCCCATAGCTGACCCTGGATCCTGGCAGAAAGCAAGCCTCCTCTTGAAAGCAGCAGGCTCCATATGGTTGTTGCAAGCATGGAGGGTGACCCTGCCAAGTCTCCTGCAAAGGGATTTTACAGAGCAGAGAAGCAACCGTGTCCCTTTAAATGTTAGTCATTGAGCTAGAGAGAAGTCGACTTGCTGATGAAAGGCAGTTAAAGTACTTTGCAGGCTCTGATCTGAAACCTATAGGAAGTTTTGTACAATGGCGGCTCAATGCCAGGCATTAAAAATAAATGTAATCATCTGATGATTACCTATAAAATCTTCCTTCAAAAAAAACCAGTAGAGCTGTCAGCTACAATCAGCATGCATATGCATATTTGAGAAGAACGAGATGGAGAGTGTGTGGATGAGACCAGCCCTATGTCTGTGTGAGGGTAAGAGAGGCGATGACATAGCATATGAAGTCAGTGGTGGAGTTGTTATTATTTATACATGAGTAAAGATTACAAATGCAAGCCCCAGCTCAGATCTCTCACCCCCTGGATCTGTGAAACCTGTCACTCAGTCTCCCGCGGTGTGTCTTCCTGTCTCGGAGCCATTGGACCACCTGCTGCCAAGACTCTCATCTACTGCATTGCCCGAAGGCCTCGATGATAACAGCATTGATTCCAATGTACATCTAATTACTTCTCATAATCTATTCATTTCACAATAGTGTAGTGAAACATCTGTCACATCATAAACTCTTTAGTAGCCTTATCAAACCACCAAAATACACTCGGCTGCCAGTTGGCAGCTTCCTCCGTTTCCCGTTTATTAATGTGATGCAAACATTCCTGGTCCTTTTTTGCAGCTTTAGATGAATCTCCCCAATGATCAGGGAAGCAGAACTGGGCAAACCACAGTTGAAATGTCACTACGTTACCTACTGAGGGACAAATCCAGATGCCATGCAGAAATCACTTAAAATAGCACCATGTCCTTGGAGGGATCTATCTCCAAATATAGTTCTTCCATTCATACAAGGAAGACAAGACTCTTTCCTCGGCTTTACTGTGTCATATTAATTTACTAAAATAAGCCTCTGGGACATTTTTGCCTTTGAATAGGATATTACACAGGAAAGCACTTACCTTCATGTACTTAACGTTACCTTTGGGAAAGTTAGACTCCTTTTTCCTCTTGTTTTAATTTTCATTCATTCCATTTTTTTCTTCCTCCAAATTCCTTTTTATGTCTACTCTTATCCAAGAAATCGGCTTGATTAGAAAACAGTACCACTATTCTGTGATAAAACCTATGCAGGGCACAAGGTGAAACTGCCTTCCATACAAGGAGTTCATCCTCAAGTTCTAGTTGTTGAATCACTCATTTCTAGTTCTTTTTTTGTGGCCAGGTGAATGTGACTTTCTATGAGGAGGTCTCTCAGGGGGAGTTATTCTATCTCTTTTAATATGTTCATACCAGTTTGACAACTCTATTGACACACTTTCCATAATAATTGAGAATCATTTTGTAATAATTTGAGGATCTTTTTTAGATGATAATACTAGTAAGGATAAAGACTGCATCTTTTTCCTGTTTGTATCTGTGGCAACTTGCTGAGTACCTGGTATTCCAATGTCAATCAGAGACAGTAGATTTTCTAATTCACTGATGTGAACTGAAAAACTATAGACTCCAGAGCTCTTTTACATGTATTATGAAGTATAGGCCTCTGTATTTTGATCAAATGGTAATAGCTGATGCTTACATGTCGCAGATACCATCCTAAGTCTTTCACAGATGCTAGCCATATTAGAGCAAGGGAAGTGATAACCAGAGATTACATGCCTTGCCACTAATGTAGGTAAGCAGTGTGCTCAGCGGCCTAGCTGGAATCCCTGTCTTTAACTTGTACTATGTGTCTTCTCCAAGAGTTGAACCATCCTCCTGTTTATAGATGGTCCTCATCTATGTCTGCTTGTTTTCTTGAACAAGTCCTGAAGATGTGAAGAGCTGTAGGGCATATTTCCCAAGTGCTCTCTATGGGGTGAACATATCGCTCCTCTGCGTTCACATGGTATTTTGACAAGTAAACTCAGCACTTCCTTATGCTATCATATCAAAAGGAAGCTATTTTCCACATCTGTAGAAGTAATTCAAAGTTTCCCACATATTCCAGTATCTGCTGGAGGAAATCACTTTCCTATGGCTAGGAACTAAAAAGATAAATCATTCTAAGAAGAAATAGATTTAGAAACTGCTGTAGATTTGTTCCTGGAAATCCACCACAACATAAATGTATTTCTTGTAAGTCGTTGAATAGCCACAAAACAACCACTTGAGAACATTATTATCCTAGATTGGACTTAGTACCCAAGGTCAAAGTAAAGAAAAAAAATCAACTCTTTGTTTTTCTATGTTGTCTTTTCATATGGACTATAACTACAAAGTAGTTAAATATCATGTAAAACATCATGTACATTACAGGCTAGCTTTTAATTTTAGCATGTCCAAAGTATATGTTTATAATAAAGATATGTATATCCATATACATGCATCTATTAGTTTATTGGTTCTAAAATGACACTTGGAAGAATAATGGAATGAGAACTACATAAAAGTAAATTATCAGGGTAAAAAGGAGGAGTATAGATCTGTGGTGAATGAATCTAACCTGGACCTAGCATCCATGTGTGCTACAAGGAGGGGCTCAAGAAGTTTGTGCAGTAGGTAAATTCTTATGTGTGCTCTTACTGCATAGGTTTCTTGGTATCTGTTGTCAGATACACCTGGGTATCAAACACAATTTTTCCTCTTAATAAGAAGATGCCTGGCTTAGAGAAGCCACCTCTGTAAATGAAAAAATAGTCCAAAAATAATGGGAGGAAAACCTATAATATGTGCTTTAAAATATGAAGAGCTGAAGACCCACATTCTTTAGTTGTTGGAGTCACCACAAGGTGAAGCTATGCCATCTCACTGTCTACCCTCAATTTAAGAGGAATGGGGCTCAGAGTCAATGCTATGCTACATTTTTTCCCTCACATTTGAAACTAAGATTAAATCTTGAGATTCTTGGAATGTTTGTAATTTTTTCTACTTTTATTTTGATATTATAAATATAAAATTTTCCCTTCCCTTTCCTCCCTCCAGACCATCTTTGTTCCTTTTCACCTCATCATCTCTTTTTGTAACCTGACTGCCTAAACATTAAATAGACCAGGACAGCAACAACGAATCTGCCCAAGAGGAATGGGGAAAATCCCAGGAGTCCTCAACACTAACAAAGAAGTATAGGCAAATAAGGAATGCTGAAGGGGGAAGAAGTAGTCTTTCCCAGGGAAGAGCATGCCATTTGGTTATGCAAGAACAAATGGAATTTTATCATTTAACCAAAAGCCTTTACTTGTAAGAATATTAGCTAACGTATTTGTGAGATATCTAAATGGTTTAGAATTAAATTCAATGTTAGGCAATTACTATTTTTTTAGTTCAATGTTCCTAAAATACAGGATATAACAGAACATCACATGTGAAACGCTAAAAGAAAATCTAACTGGGGAAAGAATAGTTTCCCTGAAAACACTTTGAGAAAATTAATGCTCTGTGGTCAAGTGATCAGGTGTAGATAGGGAGCCAATAGTTGTTGAGAAGGGCAAGCATAGACTGAGTTGACTCAGCAAAGGGGGGTGTTAACACAAGAGGCACCACAGAGATGTTCCCCAGGAGCAAGAGACACAGGTGAACTTTGACGATTAGACAAAATGAAAATGAAGAGCCAGGTGGAAATAAACCATTACCATCCAAGAGAACAACTCCTTCTGACTCCTACAACTCTCAAACCAGTAGTTTGGCGAATCCAAAGAAAAGAGTGCCAGGATATAGGCAGCTGTCCATTCCTGCCTGAAAATTCTTGCCAATGCTTCATGTACAAATTCAAGGTGGATTTGGCTAAAGGAACAGGAGAAAGTAATGTGCAGAGGATTTGCAGAAGCCAGTACCACTCTTAGTTCTAAAGTGGGTGCTCAGACCTCATCCTTGAAGCTCAGCTGGATCAGAAATCTTGATGTCTGTATGAAATAGGCAGAATCATATTTCTCATCTCAAAGCAGCCCTTGGCTTATGAACACTATGGCTTAAGAGATAAGTGAAAGAATAATACAATTCTCTAAGACTTGTGCAGTAAATGTTTATTTACAGATATGAAATAAATTCTTGGCTTTCATACATTTTAATATCAACAAACATGTTTTATAAATCGCTGCAACCCATTCTATATCATCATTCTAGACCTTAGTACAAGATGATTTGTTATGTACAAACTAGTGACATAATGATTAAGAAATTGAATCAGTGATTCAAAAGTTTTAAAAACAACCACGAATCAGGGCACTCTCGATGTTTAGTTTTTCTTTTTCATCTGTCAGCTGTAGAAACTTTCTTTTGTTATATGGACTTGTAAGAGAATTACCAAGTGAAAGGTTAGATTTTATGGTCACTATAGAACAAAGCCAAAGTATCAATGCTCTGTAAGAGAGAGAGAGAGAGAGAGAGAGAGAGAGAGAGAGAGAGAGAGAGAAATAACATCGTATTTAGTGGGTAAAAGCTGGATGCTTTCTTTTCTTAAGTTCAGTGGGACACACTTGTAAACTCAGTAGTTTGGAGATGGAGGCATGCACAGTCAGGAGTCCAAGGTCATCTTCCACTAAGTGAACTTTAGGCTATCTCCCCAGTATGAGATGCTGACCCAGACCTAAAAGAAACTTGATGTTGATTTTATGCTTTATTTGTAACTATATCTAATTCCCTGAATTCCATCATCAGATGTATGTTTGAGAATGCAACTTGTACACAACTGTAATATGAAAGAGATTTTGAAAAGCACTAGTGAATATGATAATTTAAGAATTAGAAATCTTAGCCTTATTACACTTGTGAAAACTAATAGCCTGTAGACATTAAGCTTTATTGAGCAGATTGTTTAGCTTGAGTTTTCATCTTCTCAGTTATACAAACAACCGAAGGAATGCTTTGATTTCATGCCATTATAAGGTGAAGCCTTAGTACCTAAGGGCACATACCTGTGACAATACGAAGGCAATTGCTGGGTCAATATACCATTAAATCCATGATAACTATACACTTTAAGACAGTGGTTCTCAACCTGTGGTTCATAATCCCTTAAGGGGATTGAAGGGCCCTTTCACAGGAATCTCCTAAACCATCAGAAAACAGGAAAACACAGATATTTATATTGTAATTCATAGCAGTAGCAAAACTACAGTTATAAAGTAGCAATGAAAATAATTTTATGGTTGGGGTCACCACAGCATGAGGAACAGTGTCAAAAGGTTGTAGCAATAGGAAGGTTGAGAACCAATGCTCTAAAATATAACATCACCAAGCTAGAGAAACTGAACAGGTAACTAAATCAATTGTTACTATATATACATATATACATACATCTGCAAATCACTTCCACCCCTATGGCACAGAGAACAGTACAGAAGGGCATTTAGAAAGATTGTAAGAACTAAAGTTAGCTGTGAGGTTGTGTCTCCTAATAATATTGGAAGCTATACCCATAAAGTATCACTAATACAACTACTCAAGCATGAGCCAAACAAAGATGACACTAACTGTCATCAAAGTGAATGAAAATCCATGATGATTCAACTTTGAACAGAGAACTACAGGAAACTAAGGAATGCTGAGGTCAGGAGAAATAGTCTTCATCATGGAAGAGCATACCAATTGGTTATCCAATACCAAATAGTCTCGGAAACCTACATACAAGTGACATTACACAGAATAAGCCTCTGTTTTTAAGATCATGATTCCAGGAAATATGGTTGCTGTTTTTTGGGCATAATTCAAAATCTTAGCACAAGCATTTGCTTTTTCCTCCCCAAACCTTGATTTTTGTATCCTCTTCATCCTCTCTTTGAACATGCATGTCACTCTTAGATGGCCACATTTTATTAGAATCAGAAAAAATAAAGTTGTAATCACACTAAAATTGATAGGAGAAAATAAATTATGCAAAATTCATCATTTGGAAAGAAATATAACAAAAAATAAATAATAATTTTGGTCTCACATGCTTTTATGAAAATTATGTATGATTTCTTTACAAGTATTTCCAGAAATAGAATTTGCTTAGCAAATACAGTACATATAAGCAAACAATAAAAAAGTGTCAATAACAATCACCACAATAAGATAATCCTCTGATGATACAAGAAAAAAATTTAATAATACCAGAAATTGACAAATATGACCTCATGAAATTAAAAAGTTTCAGTGTAGCTAATTCAGTGAAGAGACAGCTTATCAAATGGAACACAACTTTGGATAGTTACTTATCTGATAGAGGATTAATAACAAGAATATAAAAATTACTTTTAAAAATATCAAACAACCCAGGAAAAACATATACAGTTCTTTGTGACTGCAAACACACAAAAAATATTCACCCTAATATGCACCTAAAACTATATTGCACCCTAGATGGAATCTTAGTCACTCAGAGAATAAATTCCAGTAAATACATGGACAAAAGGGGCCCTTATACACTGTTGGTGAGAAAGTAAAATAGTCTGGCCACAATGGAAATCAATGTGAATGCTCCTCAATAACATATAAGGTCTGCAAATGGCCAATCATCCAGCCCTAGGGGACTTCCTTGAGCATTCCAAGTCAACCTCACAGAGACATCTGCACATTAAGGTTCACTGCAGTACTAGTCACAACAACTGAGCTATGGAACCATACTCTGTGTACATTAACAGGGGATGGATAAAGAAAACATGGTATATTTGTACTGTGGAATTTATTTCTTAGCTAAGAAGAAGCCAAACCTGTATCATTTGCAGGAAAATGTATATAACTAGGACAATAAATCATATAGAGTGACTTAAACCAGCCTCAGAAAATGTGTTTTCTCAGTTGTAGTGTCTAAGTTTTAGATAGATAAGATCAAGTATGTATTTGACACAAAAGTAGAAGTGAAACTTTCTAGAGAAAGGGGTTAGCAGGAGGAAGAGAAGAAGGAAAGCCAATGTTAGAGAGTGTGTGGGCAATACACTCAATGTACAGTATATACATGTGTGAAAATATCCTCATATAGCATAGTACCATGTACAATGAGTGACACAATAAAACATTCCTGAAATTAATAAAGTAAAAGAAAAGCTAAATGAATTCATCCTTTTGGTCTTCCTCTCCTAAAGTGATCAGCCCAAATCCCTAAGCACTAACCATTCCATCAAGCATACTTTTAAAAATGAATTCCAACCATGCATGCCTTAAAAAGAATAGTTGGTTAGTCCTGAGTGTGTGCTGACCCTTGTTCTAGCCATTGAGGATGGTGGAGCTCCTGAGTCTGTTGTGAAGAAGTTAGGTGATGTCTTTGTCTATGTGGGAACTGTAGCACACAAGCTCCTATAGATCCCCAGTGGAAGTAACTGTTTGGGAATGCTCTGGAAACTTTAGGATGCAAGGCCTATGTGGGAAAAATGGGTTCCTTGGAGGAGATATAAGTTAGAAAACATAGGCGAGCCCTGCTTTAAGCTTTCCCTCACAGTCTCTCTCTGTCTTTTCACATCTCTGTCTCTCTCTTCAATCTCTGTCTTTCTCCTTCTCTGTCTCTTTCATCCCTGTGTTTCTTCATGTTTGTCTCTCCCTGCTCCCACCCCTGGAAAATAATTTTTTCCCTTAAATTGCTTCTTTCAGTTGTTTGTATCAAAACCAGAAAGGCAACTAATACAGATAATAATAGATTTGTATTATAATCATGGTGGTAATTTTATTACAAGATGGATTATTTATTAGAAAAGAAAGTGTCAATTTTGGGTTTATTCATATATATTTTCTTCATTTGAAACTCTTCCCCACCCCCACTCCCCAAAAAACCCCCAAACTCATACGCATATCAGTCTTAGCAGAAATAATCTTTATTTTGTGAATCAACTATAATACATGTGTTCTACTGAATTCTCATCTTTGCTCACTATATTGGAGTTAAAAGAAAAATAAAATGTCATTGGCTGCTGAAACTGCTCTATTTGCAATTACATCCATCCTTAGCTGTGCCTCTCATAGCTTCCTTTACAGTACACAAGATCTTAGAATGGCTTCTTCAATGATGAAGATCCGTGGTCAATGAATGATAGTCTATAGTTCTTTCTTCTACTGTAACTTAAAAAATAACTTGATGTGATTTTTTTCCATTGATCCTGATGGAAGTAGGATTTTATCACTTTAAACTGACACCAGATACTCATATCCTAGTGGACTACAGGGTGTGATTTCCGAGAGGCCAGGTCAGCAGTAAAGCACACGAACTGATATTTACCTGTTTCTGCTGAGCTGTTTTCACAGGCTCTATTCCCTGTTTCCTGTATCTTCTTTCACTTCTGGACTGAGCAGGAATTATGCTACATTCTGTTAGAGTCTCATCCTGTTGTTAATTCTAGTATAGAATCGATTTCAATTCCATGTTTGACTATCATGAACCAGACCCTACAAGATTTACTTTCTGAATTACCCAGAAGAATTAATAGGAAGTTCTTTTTGCCACTAACGCAGACTCAATGTATGGATGGTATCACTGTGACAAACCCTCCAAGAATCTCTTTCTCCTGAACATAGTTTCTACTTTAACATTGTTTTGATAGCCAGTGATTGAGAACTTAGAGACTCAGGAAACAGATCAAACGTGCTCCTATCTTTCTTCTAAGGGTAATGGGTATGATGGGATTTCTCCACTGGCCAGACTCTCTCAAGAATTACAAGGGTGTCATTCATTCATTCATTCATTCATTCATTCATTGATTTTATTCATCTATCAAAAATAATCTAGGTACTTGCATAATTCCATTAATAATGTTTGTCTACTATACCTAACAATGGAATAATATTTTTAAATAAAATAAATAAGCAAGATGGTCTCAGATACTCATAAGGTTTCTGGACAATTATATTTATGAGAAGGGAATCCAGAGAAACCTACTAAGGTAATAGTTAGTCTGACTGATGGCACTAACATTGGAGAATGAGCCATGTTGTGGTTTTAAAATGAAATGTCCCCCAAACATTTACATGTCGAAGGACTAGCAGTGATATTTGAGATGCAATTGGATAATGAGGGCACTAATTTTATCAGTTGATTAATCAGTTAATTGGTTACATGGGCAGAAGCTAGCTGGAGAAAGTGTGTCATTGTGGATGTGTCTCAAGGGTTTATCTTAACAATGTGCCCCTACATCCTCTCTCCCTCTGTCCCTCTCTCCCTCTGTCCCTCTTTCTCTCTCTTCTTCTCTCCCTTTCTCCTCCTTCCTCCTTCCCTTCCCTTCTGCCTCCCCCCTCTCTCTGATTTTGACTGTCATGGATGAGAAGTTGTTCTCTACCATGCCCTCCTTGTCATGGTTTTACATCAACACAAGCCCTCAACAATGGGCACAAGCATCCATGGACTGAAGCTGTGAGTCCAAACTAATTACTTTTTCTTTAAGTCTAATTGCAGAGACATTTTTTTCACAGTGATAGGAATGAATCATTATTCCAAAACCTGAGGGGAAAAATCTCTAGGTAGAAAATACCAAGGGTCTGAGACAAGAAGAAGCTTACCTGAGAAAAAATTATATGTAATAAATATACACAATAATTAATTTAATAGTATATATAAGGTTTATAATAGTATATATATATATATGTATATATTCATTGGTTTTATACACACACACACACAGACACAGACACACACACACAGACACACACACACAGACACACACACATATTATTCCATTAGTTATAGTGAAAGACTAGGGAGTTTTTAAGCAGAAAAGAAAACCTCTAGTATAAAGTTGAAGTTGAAAAGGCCATGACATGTTCATTAATAGTGCTTTGTCCTTCTTTACCCAAGTCTCCAGCTCCATTCCTCAATGTTTCCTTGGCTTTCTTACTCTGTTATTTCCCTCCAATTATTCTTTTCTTTGCTTTCATACTCTTTATTCCACTACTTTCTATTTCTCCCCCAGCACTTGAAGACCCTTACTAAGTCCCTCATGACCCCTTTTCAATTTTAGTGACTAATACAGACAAAAAGTCAGAGAGTGGACAGGCACATACACACACACACACACACACACACACACACACACAATTTTAAAGCTCTCCATATGAGAGAAAATATAAATTGTTTGCCTTACGAGTATGGTTTATTTTGCTTAACATAGTGATTTCTACAAGTTTGCATATATATGCAAATATATCATATATATGTATAATCACTTTATTTATGATTGAATAAATTTCCATTGTATACATAGACCACATTTTATAAAACTTTCTCTTTCTTTCTTTCTTTCTTTCTTTCTTTCTTTCTTTCTTTCTGTCTTTCTTTTTTTCTTTCTTTCTTTCTTTCTTTCTTTCTTTCTTTCTTTCTTTCTTTGTTTATTTTAAATATTCCCTTTACATCTCATTCACTGCACCCCTCCTTGTTACCCCCTCCCACAATCCTTCCCCCTCTCCTGTCTGGTTCTCCTCTAAGCAGGTGTAGGCTTCCTTAGGTACTTCCCACCCTTCACTCCCACCCTCAACCTTGACATTTCAAATCTCTTTGAGGCTAGGCATTTCCTCTCCCACTGAGGCTAGATAAAGCAATCCAGCTAGTAGAGCATATCCCAAAAACAGGCTACAGCTTTTGGGATAACTGCCATTCCAGTTGTTCTGAAAACACATGCAGACCAAGCTGCACAGTGCTGGGAGGCCTTGGTCCAGTCAGTGTATATTCTTTGGTTGGTGGTTCAGTCTCTGAAAGTTCCAAGGGTCCAGGTTAGTTGATGCTGTTGGTCTTCCTGTGGAAGTTGATCCCCTTCCAGGTCACAGTCCTTCCTCCTATTCTTCCCTGAGTCCTCAAGCTCCATCCACTGTTTGTATGTGGGTGTGTATCTGTCTGAGTCAGCTGCTGGGTGGAGCCTCTCAGAGGACAACATGCTCCTGTTTGCAAGCATAACAGAGTATCATTAACAGAGTCAAGGATTGGTGCTTGCCCATGGGATGGGTCTCAAGCTGGGGCAGTTATTGGCTGGCCATTCCCTCAGTCTCTGCTCCATCCCTCATGCCTACATTTCTTGTAGACTGGATAAATTTGGATCACATTTTTTTTAATTCATTCATCTATTAATGGAAATTAAGTGGTGAGACAGCTTTTGTTTGAAAAGGAAGGCAATACAAGGTCTACACAGCTATCATGATTCTGCTGAAATTTAATGTATACAAAGAAAGCATTTAACACAAGCCAGGGTCATAGTCGGTGTGTAATACATATGAGGTGATGATGATGATGATAATGATGATGCCATCATCTTTAAATGATGCAGAATATTGTTTTCTTATTTTTATTCTTTAAATTTTTCATTCAGTTAATTCTACCAACTGTAACAATTCTATAACTTAGCCTCTTTTCAGCCACAAAAAAAATTCTGTAGAAAAATTATGAGACATCTCCACCTTTTAGTCTAGCTTGGATTCTCTAACTCATTCTAAAATGTTACCAGAAAAATTGAAACTGATTTTTAAAATTTTAAGTACTTAGTATATTTTTCTCTTACAATCTCCCATTGAGAGGTCTTTCCAATCTATTATTATAATTGTATTTAAACGGAAGACATTGTAGCGTGGCCATGGAATACTACAGTGGAAGGTCAGCGGATAACCAGGGCACGATTGTTTGCTCTACCCATAATTACTCACCTTGTGTCAGTCGTTGTACCAAAGACGCAAGCTCAGTGAGCCTCATGCCTGCTAGAAGCTTCCAATCTAGGAAGATAAAGAGAAATAAAATTAATCACTATAAGACAAAGGACAGTAATTGTATAAATCAGAATGTAATTCACAATTAGAGGGATGGATGGTGGCCTGTAATGAGAAAGGGTGAGGGGAAGATTGAGGAGATTTACATGAAGAAGGTGAAGCTCAAAAAGAACTTGGAAGTATGATCAAGATGACAGGGCCTGGATGGGGCATACTAGCTGAGGAGACAATAAATGTCATCAGCTTAGTTGAGAGTTACTAAGGCTAATGTTACCAAAAAGTAATACAAATACTCTTATTTCATCAGCAAAAGAACATTCTATTTCTACTTAACAATACAAATGGGGGCACCAATGCTAACAGGTGAGGAGCTGAAGACATATTTAATAATTCTCTGTTGATCTGATTTTTAGAAGACATTATGAGAAGATTAACTCTCTGGTTTAAATTGTAAAATGCTAAATTTAATATAATTAATGGGCCATCTTCAATATCAGCAAGCATTATGTGCATGCTGATATTCCTTGGATCACTAAGAGGAAGAGAGAAGATGTGGCGTTTCTAAGCCTACTGACCATACAAATTTTCCAGGAGTCATGTTCTGAAGCCTAGACAGTTAAAAGACAGTATATCCCAACATGTTACTCATTTGTGATTTAGCCTTTTTCACTAGGATTTACCTCATCTGTGGAATTAGCTGAAAAATTACTGTTCTCCTCACATAGACCCAGCTATGTCCTCTGACTAGTCAAGGGTGGAGCTCCTCCCAGCCTACCTCCCTGTATTAATTTATCATCACAGCCATAATAATGCACCAGACACCGTGGTTTGATCAGCTTACTTCAGTTCCATAGTCTGGAGAACAAGACTAGTTCAATGTACCAGCAGCATGGATTCTGTTGTGTTCTCTCTTGGGCATATGGGTAGCCTCATACCTATACCTGAGTTACCTGCTCTGAATGTCCTTGCCCCATTTTGTCTTTAAAACACAACAGGCTATGGACTAGGAACTATTTTTTAAAAAACTTCTTTAAAGATCTCATCTCCAAATGCAGTCACTTTGCAGGCAGTAGGTTAAAATTTCAATATATGGGTGTATAGAACAGGGGGCCCTGGTTCTCAATTTGTAATACTCCCAACTGAAGATGCCCAATTATCCAATGGTGAGAACTTGTCTCACCTAACATGTCTGAGAAGGGACAATGTTACAGACCCTCATGTTTTTTAGCTACCAACTGTAGTATGATTTCATGTTCAAATTAGGTTTCTTTATGCTCTTTCTCCATGAACAATGAACAGCCAGCACAATAATGGGTGATTTTGTGAGGGCACACACTGCACCTTATTCACACCTCGTGTTTTAGCGTTGGGTTTGGTACAAAGTGAGGCTCGCTATTGGTGCACATGGCTTTGCTTTTGTTCTACATTCTTCTCTTGTGTAGTCAGATTAACAAAGCCTGCTTCCATTACTGCTTCATGGATGATCATTGTACCAGCATGAAGAAAAAATGTATACAAATAAAATAAAAATGAAAACCAGCAATGGTTTCTTCCTTTCCGGCCAATGAGTAGAATAAACAGAATAAACCTGTGTTCTTTACACTTCTCACTTATGATTGACAACGCAAAGATCCATTTCCTTAGATGCCTGTTTTGAGCATTCAAGCTTCTCTCGCTGTGATTCTGCTACACTAACTAATGCTTTGGGCCCTAAGACGCAGTTCTTATAGGAAGGACTTTTATTAAGTGGACGGCAGGAGTGTCGCCAGCAAGGTTTCTGCACAGTACATTAATTTAGAGAGAAAAAGGTTTCTGTGTAACTTAACCAAACACAACAGCTCTTTCCACTTTACCTGAATAAAGTATTTTCATGTTTTATCACACTAGTTTGCAACTGCAAAAGCTTCACCCAGTTTTTAAGAGTAGCTATGAACTGTCAGGATACATTATTTGAAATGAAGCCTGACAGCTCCGAGCTTGGAAGTAAAATACATTTTATTGTTTAAAAGCATTTCTCCATCACCTTACTTTCATCGCCCCCTCCACCACAAAACCCACCTACCCCAGCACTGCTCATGAGTGCACACCGCATTGCATCCTGCAATGGTTTCACCCTCATCAACTAGGAGGAAATTCCCAAAGATGCGGTGTTCTTCTCTTAGTTTGAAAAGAACCAAAGAATAACGACAGAGTTAGGTATTCATATACGAAGCAAATAGGTGCAGAAGAGATGTTACTACTACAGAGTCACAGAATTAGAAGCAAAACAAAGAAACAAAATACTGCTGAATTTAAATCTGGGGTGGGGTCGGGGGGTGTGAGCATCCCCCCCAGTCTGCTTGGACCTCCACTACACATGTCTCTGGCTTGGTTTCTGGAACTGACATAAAGATGTTAGCTCAGTTGAAGAAGGGTGGCAAGCTACAGTCATTTGCACTTTTTATGACACTAACTAGCAATTTTTTGGGTCTATAAAGCAATCTGTGGCCTGGTTCCAAATTCCAGTGCTGCTGGCTTGTCACAGAATGCTGTTTTCCCAGAGAAAAGTCTCCCTAGATTCTCTAAAATTACCTTGAGGTTCCTCTGCATTCTAGATAGCCTTAGTACTTTTTCAAAGACATATTCTTGGACCCACCAAAGTGGAGGATCTTTTCCCAATGAATTCTCTTCTCCAGAAATCACTAGCTCTCTTCCTACCATGATGTGACTGTGGCTGACGAGATGCAGGATTCTGTTCTGAGAGCACACTGTAGGGAAGGAAGGACTGGGAAAATTAACTCACAAATGCAAACCTTTTGTTTTTACTAATGCGCTATAACAGAAGCCTCATCCCCCATGTCTATTATCTGGCAAACTAGTTACACATTTAATAAGGTTTTGCTGTATAAATTATAAATGAAATAAACAATTCTGTCACCATGGTGTGCAATGAACACACCACATGTTACATGTAAATGTATTAGTCATTTGCCTTTTGTTTATGTGTCACTGAAATCCATTTTCTTTACGCTGTATTTTCTATTCCCGATGGGTTCCAGAGTCATTTCAGTCCTGCGCACATCGGCCTTTAAAGTGGAATGATGTTGTTATTGTCCTCTTCCTGCCCAGTTTTAATAACACCTGCTCTTTGTGCCAGTTTCATTTACTGCTGCAAATTGTTAATTCAACAGAGAACAACAACCAAAACAAAACAAAAAAACCCCAACCACCCTAACAGTAAATGTGACTCCAGAAAGGACCTGGGTGATATATTGACACAATACAGAGAACATATTGGAACCAGTTTTATACTCATTATTTCCCCTAAATTAAATATTCCCATAAAGTAAGTTTACATATTCTGTGTGTCTCTCTCCACTCTCAACCCAAACTCTTGGCTTTTAACGATATAACTAAAAAAAGAAAGAAAGAAAGAAAGAAAGAAAGAAAGAAAGAAAGAAAGAAA
>NW_021604567.1:3069522-3089381 GCF_004785775.1 Grammomys surdaster
AAAGAAAGAAAGAAAGAAAGAAAGAAAGAAAGAAAGAAAGAAAGAAAGAAAGAAAGAAAGAAAGGGAATCAACTCGGCCTTTCAAGTGGTGGCATTTTTATTTTAAGCAGAGCGGCTTAGATGTATGGAGGATGCAAATGTAGACTCTTCCCATGGCTCTCCACGGTGTGACAGCTGTGGATGGCATCAAGACAAAGGCAGTGACTGCTCCAAGAAAATGATGGCTTAGGCATCTCCTGCCCGATCAATAATCTGGCATGTTCAGGTCAATCACTTCATGGCCGTATTTAGTCCAAGCCAGTCAACGATTATTAGCTTGACACCCAGAGGCTATTTCTTGCTGCGGTGGAGGGCGGATAGAGCACTTACGCATATCTCTTCAGAAGCAAGTGTGCAGAGAGTATTTATAATGATGGGACCACCACATAGACTTTAGAGAGAGTCCAATTTGTCAGGACTGGACTGATACCACATCACAGGCCAATTTACGCTAATATCACCTAATATTTCTTCCACTGCAAGACTTTATGGAAATGTTTTTGAAGCTTCTATTGAAACTCGTTAGGACTTAGAACGTGAGGCTAGGAAGAGGGATACAGATGCCTTTCTTATACTTCTAGTTGATCACCCAAAGGAGTTAATTTAATCTCCCCCAACTATTCAGTTCCATTCTTACCTTATCCTGACAGATTACCAACATAATCCTGGAAAGCTCTTCCTGGACAGAAATAACAGGCTGTTCATAACCATTATTTCAGATTAGTTACAGACTAATGTTATCATGGTCTGATCAGAGATATGGTTAAAAGTGGGGTCCAGAGTGCATCCAAAAGTGTCATAAATTACTAAACAGGCAATGGGGTTAACCAGGGAGAGCATTTTTTTCTAGCTGTGTACAGGTTCCATCTCTGCAGCCTGTGGAAGGCATGCAGTTGCCCACCGTGGCTTTCACATATGCACACTGATGGGAAACAGTTTGTGGAGAGGAGCGATCCACAGGAGGCCATGGAAAGGGCTCTTGCTGTTGGATCCTTCCCTTCTCAGGTTTTACTGTTTCTCCTGGACGGCATGCCATAGAGTATAATAAATCTCAGTTTGTTTATATTCTGAGTCTGTATTTGCACTTTGGTGATTATATTTGAATTCATGCAAAGATCTCTTTTTTTAAGAACTCGAGCATAATCTTCTCATTAATCCTGTCCTGTTTGTCTGTTATTAATAGGCCACTGTACAATGTATTCTGCTGCAAAACTCCACCAGGCATGACTAATTCAGATAATTAATTTGCTAGAACATTAACACCATCAAATGAGCCTGCTAAACCGGTAAATTTAAAGTAAATTAAACTTAATGTGCAGGTTATTGCAATTAAGTCTGCCTTGTCTTTCTGAGGGATTTCAACATCCTCAGTATTTAAGAGGCAATCATAATGCATGCAAGTGGGCGGGCTTTTTGGCTAATTAACACAAGAGTCTAATCTGCTTTTCAATTAGGATGGATGTTTATAATGTGCGGGTGACAGTGTTGCGATTCCATGCAGCATAACAGGAGTGCACAGCATAATTATAGCTGAAAAGAGAGACTCATGCAGGGCCTTTTTAGGGGTTAATGAGACATCGGCAGCTTCCAGCTGAGGAGATCGAGCCAGTTTAGTGTAGCTTCAAGAGGAAACCACCCATAGGGGTTTCCTTTGAAGTGTCAAAAGGTCCCCTTGTTCTGGGTGGCTTATGTTTCATTTGTCTGAGTGGCGTATCAAAAATTGATGAGCTGCCAGCAGCAGTCCCTATGACATTAATTCACCAATTGTGTTTCTAATAGTTTCATCCTTAAATAAATTTGGATGATGAGAATGGGAAGGAGAGTCAAGGTTCTGAAAACAATGAACAGGGCCAGGCCAGTGTTCAGTTTTTATACAGTAGCGACGAGTGTAGCAGTGGTAAATGTTAATGGCAGGCCAGGCCTGCTGTACTCTGGGTTATTAGCTGGTGCAAGACAAAGATGCATTGTGTCAGTGCCCTCTATTCAACAACTGTGGCTCAGATGGAAATAAAGACATGGCCTTCATTGACACATGGTTTAAACTCTAAATACTTGGGAGAAGAATCTCACACAAGGCTTTAGAAGATGAAACGTGGAGGAAGCTGAGGTGAGTGTTCCTTCCAAAGCCTGATACAAAGTCATGTGCATACAGGGCTGAGACCAAGAGTTAAGAGCCAAGTAAACACATAATGAGAATGCCACCCTTAAGCAAAGAATAGCTATTGTCTCTCTTGTATCTAGAATAAACAGTTGGCCAAGTTGCCGCTCAGTTTGAAGCAAAGTTGTTGCAGTACAGATGTGATGGTCCTTCTCCAGTACATTCAGGGTCTAACTCATATATAGACAGGCATGCCAAGTAACTATACTTCCAGGGCTTCAAAACTCTGTGGAGATATACTCATTCAAAAGGAAGTTACAGATTGAAATTATGCCAAGGATGAAGGCCATACCTAACATGCCCCCAAATGATCTGCGTACAGACACATGGTTTGGAAGAATGAATGCTATACTTTCAAAATACTTAGGTGAGCACAAAAATGTCAAGACCCCAAAAGCCTGCACAGAAACAAAGTTGCTCACACTTCAGTACTGCATGTCTCTCTTAAGGATAACAAATTATGTCTGGTGGTTATAAAGGGGATTGCAAAGGTAACTTTCCTGTGGACTTTATATAACATATATGAAGCAAATGATTGCTGTGTAAGACTCGACTCTTTCACAGACATGAATGAGGAAGTCCAGCAATGTATTCCAATTGCTGGTTGAAGTCACTAATCTAATTATTCAAGTTAGTTGTGAACTTTCCTAAACTACTAGTCTTATAGACATAACCATACTCTAGTTATGACATATTATAATGGATACTGATAAGGAAATGCATTGATGCATACATTCATGCATTTCTGTATTCAGCAGTGTTTACCGTTGCTGTTGTTGTTGTTGCTGTTACTATCTGAAAAACCCTGTGCAATTAGCCAAGACAAGAGGAAAAGAATCTCATGTCACTGTGATAGACAGTTGACAATAAATTTGAGAGAGGATAATGGAGAAAGAATGAGTCTCTTAAGGGGTTCTTTTAAACTGAATGTGAGGGAAGCTTTTTACAAGGAGGCAACATTAACGCTGAAATCTAAATTGTACTGTAAAGTTTTAAGTAAGACACAATCTATTTTTCAAAAGATAATTTTGTATATTATCTTGAAACTGGAAGTAGCCTGGAAGCATATCAGCCATGAACTGTGAAGCTTCTCCATTCTTCCTTCTAATGTCCTCCAGAAGACACTATCTAGACCCAACTTCTGGACTCAAAATATCACGCAGAAGGAGATTTGACAATTATTGCTCTGTAAGAAAGTGAATTTTGGAATAAATCATTTTACATTTAACTAGGAGTACAGAGCTGTAACTCAGACACAAGAGTATGGATTTGGGATTTCAAGACGGAAGTCATGCTATAGGAAGCCAAAAGAAGGAATATCTTTACATGTCCCTTAAAAAAAAATCACATATAATTTTGTATTCAGAGCTGAAGATGTAAGCCCAAGGGTATCAACACATATTCAAAAACATGGGTTGGTGAATCCTGCCTGGTGAAGAATACACACGAAGTAGTGGAGTCCCGTCATTAAGTTACAGAGAACAAGACATGTCAGCCAGGAAGCAGAAGCTGAGTGGCCACTGAGGTCAGGGGAGCAAGCATGAATATGAAGGAGAGTGACATTGCAAACAAAGGGGACAGCTTCAAGAAAAACACAGCAGCCAGCTGTGTGGAATGCTAATGAGAGGGCGAATAAGATGAAAAGACACAAATGTCTACCGAATTTAGCATCATGACGGTCAGTTGTGACCTTGACAGGAGGCATTTTCATGATGTGAGGGGCAGAAAGAAACCTGCTTGGGGAAAGAATGGTTGATGAGGAGGTCGAGGCAGCATCCACAGACAATCATGGGCGAATAGCAATCATATGGTGGCGGGCAGGAGGTAAGATTCAAGAAATACTTCTCAACAGAGAACTTGGAGTGTTAGTAACAAAAATCTGGGAAACAGAAAGTCACTGACAGAGAAAAGTAAAGAAGACAATAGGGAACCCAAGTGGGGGAAGGGGGAGAAATCACCTTCAGTGAGACCCAAAGTCCTGGAAACTAAAAGAGATTCAGTATGGGGAGAGGCTCGGAAAGGGGTCAGGAGGAGAGAAGTCTCAGGAGAAATGATTCCAGAGGATCAAAAAACAAACAACAACAACATCAAACAAACTCAAAATTATGGTGTCCAACTCTTAGTGTGTTTTATAACGTAATTCATACTTAATGGAAATGGAGAAATAAAGAAATGCGTGCTTGTATTCCAAGAATAATGCAGTGCTTCGACGGTGAAAATAAAAAACAAAACAACTTTTTCCCTGTGGATGAAAAAAGTCCCATGATAAAATTTAGAATCCGTGATAATCTACCTGGTCCTAAGGACCTGGATCTGTTATCAGTTAGAGACAGTTCATCTGTACCAGATATTTGATGAAATGTCACCTGTGGGCGTGTGGTTTGTGTCCATGTTGGCCATTCTTGCCTCATTCTAGTGGGTCCTTAGGGGTTCATCTTCAAATGTGCCTAGGTATTTGGTTCTTTAAGTCTGAAGTTTTCTTTTAACTTTATTAACTACTGTGCAAATTGAAAAGAAGCTTTATTCCTTTTTCTAGAGAAAAACACACAATTTATTATCCAATACCAAATGGTCAGCCCTGGGAATATACATACAAGTAACATTTCGCAGACTGAGTGAGTTATATTTAAGGATATGCATATGTATATGTATATATATTATATATATGTCACATATGCATAACAACATATATTTATATGTAAAAACATGTATGTGGTTGAGAAATTGAGAAAATAGTTCACATATTTGAAATAAAGCAAGAAGTGGTATGTGGAAGGGTTTGGAAGGAGGAAAGGGACAGGAGAAATGATGTAATTATCTTATATTCTCAAAGATAAAAGAAAAATGACCTTGAAAAAAGTTAAACAAAGTAATTTTATATTTTCGAGAACTTCATACACAAGCCCTGCATCTACACCACTCCTGCCTCTCTCTCTCTCCCCACCCCAACTCATTTTGTATCTTTAAAATGCATAATCTCTTCAATTGTTATTTTTACACATGTACATGCACACATATATACATATGCACACATGCATATACATGTTTATGTTCATATATGTATATACATATATATACATATGTATGTATATATATATATATATATAAAACTCAATGAGTTGATTTATCGCACTTGCATGTACATGTGTCGAGGAATGACTACTTGGATTGTACAATACATATGAGAGTTCATGCTTGGAGCAGACTGATTGGACCTCTCTTCGAAGGCGCTGACCATTTGTAGCTCTTTATTTAAAAATGGAGTCTTGTGAGATTTCCCTGTTTTTGTTGATATGTCCAGTGGTACTATTGTTGTGCAGGTATTGTTCAGACAATCATAACATGGAGAGTTCAGGGTGCAGATTCCCGGTCATACATGAAAGACACTACCTCACAGAAGATACCCTGACAGCCTGGCTCTTACCACCTTTCTGATCCCTCTTCCACAATTTTGCTTGAGCCTTAGGTGTAAACATTACAATAAAGATTTATCAATTGGAGTTGGCACCCCACAGTTGCTTGTCTACATTTTGATTAGTTGTGGTTTTCTGTCACAGTTTCCATCATTATAAAAATAAAATTTCTTTGAGAGATGCAGAGTAGGTATAAGAGTAATTAGAATAGATTTAGAAATTGTATTGGCTCAGTCAGGAACATGGCAGAAATCATCTCTTTGGGTTTGTGACCTTTACAGCAATTTGTTCCTGCTGTATGAGCTTTAAGTGTGACTACACGTGTTGGTTACCCCCTTGAGAGTAGTGTCACTATTGCTCAATCTTGCTGATCTAGTAATTGTTGCAGTTCATAGACTTTATCAATGGGTAGCGAATCTGACTGTTCCTCTCCCTTGGTGGTTTTCATAGCACCTTCCAATACTATGAGAGACAGTTCTCATAGAGGAAGCATCTGGATCCATTTAGTCTTGAGTCTTCAAAACATTGTGTCCAAACTATGAGGATCTTATCTTCAAGTTATGGGAGGCAGTGAAGGGCAACGACAATAGTCTGTATTGTTTTGGGAATCTCAAAAGACTTCCTTGACCAATAACTTTTGAAAGTTGAATGTTATTCTACTGCATATATTTACTACAGTTTTAAAATCCATTCATCTGTTGACAAACTGGTAAGTTGTAATCAGTAATCAGGACATTTCTTTAACAGGCTTATTTTGGATATAATCTCAGAGGTAGTAGAATTGCTTCATCAAATGAAAATCAGGCTTTTAAAAAAGAAACTTCTATACTGTTTCCCAAATTGTCCTAACTTAAAATAACACCAAAATGTTCAAAGACAACTCCTTTACATGTTAGCCAACACTTATCTTTCATCTTTGTGATTATAGCTATCTTAACAGGAGTGTTTGGTTTCTCATTGCATTTTAATTTTCATTTATTTGATGTATCACTTAACTCTACCAACTATACATCAGACAGAAGATTAGAATTAGAATATCTAAAAGGTTAAACATCAAGAAAGCAAACAACCCTACTAAAATGGGCCAAAGAACTAAATAAACTGTTCTTAAAAATAACATTCAAATAGCTTAGAATTTAGTCATCAATAAAATGCAAATTAAAACTACTTTGATATTTTATCTTACCTCCATCATAATGGCTATGAACAAAAAATTTAAGATAAATGTTGACATGGATGAGGGGGAAAGGAAAGACTTATTGTTAGTGGGAGTACAAAGTGATGTAACCAGTACAGAAATCAGTATGGAACATCTACCACATGTTCCAGCTATACTACTCTTAAGAATATACCTCAGGAACTTTATATCCTACTAGAGAAATTACCTGCTCAACCATGTCCATTTCTGCTTTATTTATAGTAGTTAGGAAATTAAAAAATCTAGATTTCCATCAGGGGATGAATGGACAATGAAATATTTGTGGTATATTTACACAATGATCATGGGAGATGTTAATCTATTTTTATATCCATATATCTGCTACCTATATTTCTGTGTTTTAAGAAACATTTCTTCTGATCCTTTGTTCATCATTTATATGCTCATTACTTAGTATAACTCAACTAATTGATAACTAATACATTGGATTCAGACCAGTTAAGATACTTTCCTGAGATATGGCTAGTTAGCAATGAAGAGTCTATCTCAGGACTTCTAACTTCAGATCCTAGATGGTTCTACTCTGCATCATCAACAAATAGATGACAATAATTCTTCTCAATTTCTAAGCCTCTTTAGGTTAGAACCCAGCAAAATTTAAGGGCCCTATTTTTGTAAACATGACACAGTGTTCATGAACATTAATTTGGAGGACAGTAAAATGAGAATAGACTAAAAACAAAACCTGAATATTCTTTACTCAGCCATCTGTCTTTAAAGTATTCTTAATATCTGTGAGTCAGGTTAGCCTAGGGTAGAGATGATGATACTCAATCAACTCACAGTTTCAAAGGCTTGGTGATTGTGACAACTGGATTTAATTCTCATTCATAAGACATGGCCTATGAGCAAACTAATTACTCAGTTGAAAGCTCAACATGAGTATCATATATCCACTAAGCAGAAAGATGAGAATCCAATGAATCGCTACCTCTCTATGTTCCCAAATCACATTTTCTGTAGACTTCTGACTTATGTGTGTTTCATCAACAACACCAAAAACATCCAGGTACTCAAGCTCTAAACTTCAGGCTCCTATTGAAATGTATTTTCCCTTTCCTCTTCTCTAGCACCACACCAACTGTTACCAGAACACATAGATGTATTCAGCAGTTTTGTTACTATTGCATATGAGATGCCTACCACAGACAGCATTTGAGAAACAGTCCTACCTTTATATAAGAAGTATAATGCTTCAGAGAGACAAAACCAAGCATGGACCTTGGATCCATAACTTATGTCTCCGTTTTCTAGTGTTTTCTAATTTTCAGACCACTCATCTTCTGTAAAATGGGGATAATAAAGACCTCAGCCCACAGGACTGTTGTAAGGATTAAATGGTCTAAATGTTAAGGTGTTTTGGATAGAATAAAATCCTGTAGATCTTGCAGGAATTATCACTATTAATATTAATGTGAGCCACACAGCAATAACCTTGAAGCAATTAGCAGCTGTTAATACACTAAACTGGATTTACTTGTCCTAATGAACTAAGGATGGCTTTTTTAAAGGGCCAAAGCAACTGTTAATTTACTCAAGCATCCACTAAAAGCATATATTATGTGGTAGATGCTGTGCTGGGTACAATACATACTACAAGTCAAAGGAAGATTGTTTTTGTGTTCATGGATATTCAGAGTGGTAACATATAAATAATCTATTATATGACAAAATCAGAAAAAAATCAAAGAACAGTGTGAGATTTATAAAAGAAGGTATTATCTGAAACAGGCCACATTAGAAATGATTTAGTTGAGTTGGACATGCTGGACCTTGACTGTAAACTAAGCACTAAGATGAGGGAGGAGGACTATGTGTTTGAAGCCAGTGTGCACTACCTAGTAATCTCGTGTCTCAAAGCAAACAAGATATCTTAGTTGAGATAGTAGAATCTGAGGTGGACAGCTGAGACAAGAGGATAAACTTTCCCCAGTGAAGAGGATAACTGAGTAGTGACACATGACTGATAGTTGACTAGAGAGAACTGTATAATAGCTCTGCGGCCTGCACTATAACTTAGACTGAACTCCTGAGCTGTGGTGAGGAATCAGAAAAGAAAGGTGAAAGACTTCCTTCTGAGACTAGCGTGTGCAGACTTCTGCAGAACTGTCTGCATAGGAGGCTTTCATGCTGTGAAGATGGGGACTGGTCACAGTATTCTGATTTTTGTCAAGCTCCCAGGTGATACTAAAAATTGATTATGGTCTGCATCTGAGCTGCAGGTCTGATTCACTTTTCTAAGAGCCCAGGAACACACTAGAACAGTGGCTCTCAACCTACCAAAGGCTGCAACCCGTTAATACAGTTAGTTCCTCATGTTGTACTGGCACAAGCATAATTTTTTTACTACTGCATAACTGTAATTTTGCTACTATTGTAAATATGTGTGTTTTCCAATGGTCTTTGGGTCACAACTCACAGGCTGAGAGCTACTGTACTAGAGTCTGCTCAGTAAATGGCAAAAAATAAAAAATAAAAAATAAAGAAAAGAAATAGAAAGAAAGAAAAAAAACCCAACCACTTCCAATGCTCTACTTCCATTCAAATTCATGGCCTCTTCCTCTTTGATTAGCATTGTCAGTAAACAGTCTTATAGATGCAATCATTCCCAATTCTGTGAACAGAAAAAAGCAAACAGGAGGTATAAACTATCAGGTCTGCTCACCCAAAGGTTGCCGGAAATTGGTGTCAAATTCTCCTATATGTATATGTTTCTTAAACATGAATGAATAGCAATTTTATTTTTTCTTTTTTTCTCTTTACTGTTTGTTTGTTTGTTTGTTTGAGATGGAGTTTCAAATTAAGCCTAAGCTGATCTAAATCTGATCCTGTTGCATTAGCCTCCTCAGCACTGACAATACAGTGACACAGCATGCCCCCTGAACCTGTGGAGCTTTATAACTGACAAGTATAAAGGAAACAAATTGATAGTATGAAATATACTTTCCAAATAGCAATCAACACTACCTTCAATTTGTTAAATAATTGTCTTTTTAATTAAGAGGAATGATATCTACTAAAGTTATGGTTAGAAACGGAGTTTAAAGAATTTTTAAAAATAAAAGTCAAGAATTGCATCCTTTGCCCATTATTTTGGTCCAGTATTTGGGAGATTTCCAGATGTGTTACAGCCATCTTGATCTTTTGGGGCAGACACGGGACAAGATCAGGTGGACGCCAATAGGTTGAGCAAGCAGTTACTTTTCCCACACACTGTCCAGCACACCCAGCCCATTCCCTGCTGCCAAGCCTCCATTAACTTAAAAAAAAAAAACCTGTTACCTATTATGAAGAGAATAATTATGATCTGTATATAAAATATCACTAGATATATTCCCCCCTCCTAGAATTTTTAAACCAGATAACCAAGAAAGTAAATACATAATATACATGCGGAAGGCTAACAACTAGCTATGGCACTCACTGAAGGAATAATATTAATAATCTGAGTTTGACAATGTTTCCATTGCAGCATCCATATCTTCCTTTGTTTTATGGAATAAAACTTTTAAAATAACAAAGGGTGATTGAGTGAGAACTGGGAAACAGGAGGAATTGGAGCCAAAGGACACGGGACAAATTGGAAGGAGTGAAGGGAAGAGGAAATGACATAATTACCTTTCAACCAAATATTTTAAATTATTAAGAAAAATACACCTCTAATAGTTGGTTCATTCTTTAATAGTTTTTGTTATCTTCTCTCTAAAACCCATGTCACATGGATTCTTCTGGAATACAAATGACATACTTCCCAGGCCACAAGTGCCTGACTGACCTAACTGCAGGTTTAGAAGATCATTTGCTGATGCAAATGATCATGAGAATGAGTTCTGTTCTAAATGATTTGCACAGAGAGCTATTGATGTCCTCAGAAAACTTTGAAAAAATATTCTAGTTAGAAACAACTTTGTGCTGGGCGGTGGTGGCGCGCGCCTTTAATCCCAGCACTTGGGAGGCAGAGGCAGGTGGATTTCTGAGTTCGAGAGTTCGAGGCTAGCCTGGTCTACAGAGTGAGTTCCAGGACAGCCAGGACTACACAGAGAAACCCTGTCTCGAAAAAAAAGAAAAAAAGGTGTATGTTATCACACCTAGCCCTTAGAAACAACTTTGTCTGTGTTATGTAGTTTCTGTTTTTATCTCCATCATTTTTATTCTGTAGGACACTCAGATGAAAATTTTATCTCCTTTGCTTGAGGATCTATGTGCTATGGCATACTCCCACCTGAAATCATGAGCTGAGGGTGACAGCATAAGATTCCAAATTGGGAGTCACAGAAATCATACTGCAGACTCTCAACTCTAGCCAGCACACTTCACACAATTCTCACAAACACGCACACACACACACACACACACAGACATACAAACACACAAACAAGACAATAAAGATCAGTAATTTTTCTTCAGCGCATGAAACTCATTATATACAAATTTTTGTTAATTTTATATTAGAATGTAGAATTAACATTTCTTCAAGTCTTGAAAAAAGACAAGCTGTCAAAAATGTATGGACACCCTTAAGATTGGGTGGTATAAAACAATAAGTTTTCCTAATGTTTCAACCTTTTCAGGGCTTCAAAACTGCAATACAGTTGTATGTACTGAACATTTGATGGTTGGTACAGCTGCAGCTCTGCCTTGCAGGCTCTATTCCAGCAGAGGCAATGCTATTGGCCTGGTAGAGTTGGTTTTCCCATCCATTCCCCCTTCTCTATCTTACCAGATTCCAGACCCATCAATCTGTCCATGATCTTCAATGTTCAGTCAACGATGCACATAGGTCATCATACCTTTACCCAACTCCAGGTCAGAAGAACCAAAAGTAATGAGGGGTAAAATTTCCGTAGTGTACTAAACTAAAGGAACTCTGTAGGTGAGGGAAGTGGCAACGTTTTGATTGATTTCATGATGGTATTTAGAATACATTAAAATGGATTCCATGGAAATTACTATTAACTGATAGATAATACCATAAAAGATTTTAAGAGACAAAATAATAGAATTTCATTAAATTTCATCCTTCATTACAATTTTATTACATATTGATTCAATTTTCTAGGGATTTGTTTGCCAGGAGATTTAGATGTCTTTCAATTGCCCTGTAATACTGCTGTGTAGGCATTTTATTTTAAGTAGAGGGTTGGCAAAAATGTCAGTGCTCTGGAGAATGTAATCAAAGCTTACAGTTTTGAAGGCTGTCTGCTACAATTGGGCTTTCTAGACTGCCATTGGTTAGTCATTTTACAAGTGTGTGTTAAAGGTTCTCTATATCCAGATGAACACACATGCAAAGGTTCTCTGTATCCAGATGAACACACTCACAAAGCATGGGGCACAATTCTGTCCATATGGGCTGGTAATCTACCTGTGGTTGGATAAATATAAGCAATGTATTTTTAAAATCTTGGAAATGTGAAGTAATAATATAAAACTTGTACTTGGGGGAGTGATGTATTTAAAGGAAAGTGTGTGTGTGTGTGTGTGTGTGTGCTGGAAAACCAGGAACTTTGGAAATGGGAAAGATTGTGCTAGAAGACCAACTCTATTAATGACTAGCTGTGTGATGTGGACTAATATACTACCTCTTGAGGCCTTGGTTTCCTTATCTCTGAGAATAAGTTAATAATACATAACTCATGGTGTTGCTGTGAGAATTGAGCCAGATAATATTTATGAGGAATCTAGCATAGAGCCTGGCACACAGCAGGAACTCAGTAAATATTAGTTTCCCTTCTGCTTTACTGTGGGGGATTCTGGTACATCAAAGATGCAGGCCCTAAAGTCTGTGATCCTGCAATCTAATTAGGAAGATGAGACCATTCCTCCAGAGATGAAATACATTAGGCAATAGTGAAAGGTGACAACTGGACATGGAATAGAGCCTCTGGAACTAAGAAAAGGAGGGTTGGTGGGTTGGTAACAGACGTGATCAGAAGAAATTTTCTAAGAAGGAGGGACACAAGTGAAATGAATGGATATATCTGGGTCTGCTAGAAGGGCAGAGAAGAGGGGTCCAGAATGACTTTACTAGCTGGTAACTAGAGAGGTTGGTGGGAACCATCATGAAGAAGTGAATATGAAAACTATGGATCAAGCCAATAATAGTAGAATGAACGTTAGAATTTTAGGAGAGAGAAACATTAGCAAAGAAATTATTTAGAAAATAAACCAATGATATAGACACCTTGTGTGTGTGTGTGTGTGTGTGTGTGTGTGTGTGTGTAACCTTCTAGCTCAACTATAAGTTTCTGAACAAAATAACCATACCCTCATATTTCTGACCTGATGCATGCAATAGCCTATTAAGGTATCATAAATAGTTTGTTATATGTTCGAATGAATGGCATAGCTGGTTCTAAGACTTTCACACTGATTGTTATTAATATAAAATATGTTCATTTACCACATAAGCAATAGGCACAGTGATATTATTAGGATGAGGTATTTAGATGCAAAAGACTTGCTTATCAGTGAAAATTTAGTGGTGTTCAACTGTTTACTGATAACCTACTATTAATTTTCTTTGAAGCTCTACTCTGAATAATATGATGAAGAGAATTTATAACATACTCAAAAAAGAAAAATTCCCTGTTTTTCAATGAACACTCTTAGGCCTAATGATGGTTTTCTTCAGGATTTTAATATATCTAGTAGTCTCAAAATATATCAGAATATACTTATGAATAGTTATGAATAGCAAAACTTTATCTTGGAAATAGAAAATGTAATTTTCATATCGTATATTATTTTATCTGTATACTTTATACATTGTTAAGTTGTGGTAGTCAAGAAAGAAGTCAAGAGATTCTCAAAAGTTTTGCTACCTTGAGAACAAAATCAATTACACCTTCCTTCAGTACTTCTGGGGTCTACTTGTCTCACAGCTATAGTTTATTAATAACTACAAAGTAATTCACACATTACTTTAAAGCGTTATAGCAATGATAGCCACTTCATAGGGCCATTCTAAGAATTAAACAAGTTTAATTACATAAATATCTTAGTACAGTATGAAACACAAAATAAGTATTTATTAAATGTAAGCAAACATGATCATTATAAAAATAGACATACCTTTTTTGCAAATTGGAGTTATAACTTCTAGATATGTGAAAAATAAGATCATATTTTTCTTTGATAATGAATTATGTGATCATTAAAAAATAATTCAACAAACCTGGTTTGAGTGTCTCACTGCCACTCACAAAAGTAAGCATGCAATATCTAAAATAACTGAGACTGCTGCTTTGGCCTAGAATCCCATGGTCAATTGGGAGATACCTGAGAAGAACCCAGTAGTGCATGAGTGCAGGGGAGAAAGCAATTAACACAGTACAGAAGGTTAGGAAAGATGGGAAGGTAATTATTTAACTGGGCCTTATTAAGACAATGTATTGAGTCAAATTGAAAGCAGAAGAAATGGGCATTTTAGATATCACATGCAGGGAATAAAAGTGTAAAAAAAATATACTCTATAATGGGAAAATTACATCTCTTGTTTGATTGACATGTTTTTTGGTTTTGTTTTGGGGTTTTGTTTTTTAGTTTTCTGGTATGTTTGTTTGATCAAGTGGTTGGTTGATTGGTTGGTTGGTTGGGTTAGGTTTTGTTTTGTTTTGTTTTGTAGCTGTTTGTAAAATCCATGACTATTATTACTAGAAATGTTGATAATAGATGAGGAATTGTATGGATTATAAAGCAGGTCAGATATGTTCAAGAAATCTGGAGTTTGGGAAAATTAGAGGTGAGAACACTTTAGCTTGAGGCCAACCCTGGGTAACTACAGGCACACTATTTCTCAGTAGACCTCTAGACCTCATTCACCTCGCATAATTGAAATACTCGTATGTCTATTGTTCAGAATTCCCCAATGCCCTTTGTCAGGAATGTAAAGACATTCTACACAGTATGTTAGTCATATTCCTTGTCACTGTGATAAACTATCTGAAAGAAAGACATCAAGGAGGAAAAGTTTATGTTGGCTCCTTATATAGAGGCATGTGTCCACCATGGTCACGAAGCAAAATAAAATAAAATATATCAGGTGGAACCAGGACTGTGTAAAGACTTCAAAAGCCTACATTTAAGTACATATTCCCATCTTCCAGACCTAATATTCTAAAAACTCCAAATCTTTTCAAATAGTGATAAAATTCAGGGGACAAACACTCAAGACAGAAGCCTCAACAAGATATTTCAGATCCAAACACAGGGACTCTGAGACACAGTCATTCTTGGAGCTACACAGTTCTCTTTGAAATCTTAAATGTCCAGCATACATAGATGTCAGTAAAGAGTAGACAATAAATGTAGCTTTTATAGGAAAGGCCTAGAAAAATTGAGTATGACTTTTATGAAAACTTTGGTATGAAACCTTATAACATGGCTATCTCTAATTGGACTGAAAGCAAGGAAGTATGTACAGAGACATAATCATGACACAGAAGAAAATGGCATGATTGACATTAAATAAATAAATAAATAAATAAATAAATAAATAAATAAGCAATCTCTAATATAGGACATCTAAAAGATGTCTAGAAAAAAAACAAGGTGAGCTTCTAGAGTCAAGAGATTTTCTGATGGAGACAAATATTCAGAATCATTATCACACTAATGGAATAACACTAATCGGTTCACCATGCGCTGATTGATTACTTATTCATCTGAGTCTGGTGAGACTAAACAGTTTCATATGCAGCCAATTGTGTGAAACCAAATTGCTGTTAACACATGGAAGTAATGAGAAAAATGAAGTTCATAATATACTGTAATCTAGGTTACTAAAGGTCAAGAAAGGTTACTAAGGGTCAGTCCAAGACACCCCAGAGAGCTATCCTTCAAATATATACTGTACTAGTGAGATAATATCTGGGAAAAGAAGATAAAAGGCAAAGGTTTCTGTTTCACAGGGACAAGGTATGAAGAGTTTGGTACAATTGTGCTGGTCATTGTGTATCCATGCTTTCTGGATCATAATCCTTTGGAGAGCAAAGCAGTGTGATAATATGAGGATAACTATGTATGAATTTGTGGGTCTCATCTCTATCTATCTGTCCGTCCATCCATCCATCCATCCATCCATCCATCCATCTATCCATCCATCTATCTACCTATCATCTAGCTATCTAGCTATAATATATCATCTATATATCCATCCACAAATCTACTTATCTATCTATAATCCATCATCTATCTATCCATGTGTGTTGTTTGTATATGTAAGTGTGTGTTTGTATTGAATACATAGCAAAAATAAGAACTATACTAGAAACTATGCCTATAAAGCCTTGTGAGTTTTTTTTAAAGTTTTTGCTTTTACCATAAGTATTTACTAAGGACATATTATGAGCACGACTATTATATCCTGGGATTGAGAATGTCATTCATACTTAAGGACAAGGAAATCTCAATGATGCATACTCCATATAGTTCTTATAAGGGAGAGAGGATTAAAAACAAATTATTTGTATAACTTTGATTACAATAAAAAAAAAAGAAACCTCTCAGAGTACAGGATGGGATGGCAGTATGGAAGAAAAACTAGCTGGATTTTGAAACAAAGGAATCTTAGAGAAGTGTTTCATGAGAGCCCCAGTGATGAGTAAGTTATTAATTCTTGCCTGCAAAGCAATAAGCTGATGGGGTACTGCTTATAAGAATTTCATAGAAAACAATTACATTAAAGAACAAAAAGACAAAAGATATGAAAAAAGTTATTTTGAACTGTAAGAGGAACAGATAATTTTTTTGGAGCAAGAGACCTGCCCCTTGGAGAACACTGGTCTTGACCTTTTGCCTTCAAATCAGAACTTGAAGTTGGAGCAATAGGGCAAAACATCTACGCAATAATTTTACTCAAATCTACCAGAGGTAGAGGTGGTAGGTGAAGTCATAAAGATTGTTTAGATCAGTCACTTAATAACTACATAAGAGCGTAGAATGTTGACTTCAGGAAATCATCTCACAGAATTTTTTTTCATCCCCCTCTAAAGAAGTGATGTGTTCACTGAATCAGCAGCAGCCACAAAGCAAGGGCGTGTGATATTAAGTTGGAGAAGTTAGATACAGTTTCACTTTTACCACAAGTATTTATTAAGCTCCTACTATGAGCACAACTATCAGATGCTGAGGTTGCAGCTGTCATTGGTGCTTAAGGATGAGGACATCTCAGAGATGCATTCCCAGTACAGTTTCTTCTCTGTGTGACTTTCTGCATCACCACTATTGAAACAGTGTTACTCTTCCATTATTTTTACTCCGTACATTTTACAGTTATTGTCCATTAACCACTGTCTGAAAACAGCTTACTGCTTTAGTAGGAAGGGAGGACTATCAAATATGAAATATACTGAGGTCTGCACTAATGCAGCCTGGTGCTCCTGTGTCACACTGTGTGCATGTTATCTTGACCTACAGGAGTCCATATTCGCACTGACTGTGAACTACTGGCAGCTGGTATTTATATACAGTCTATTCTCCAGGGATGACCCTTGGGCATGCAAGTCCTCCAGAGCCAAGCCACAGTGTTTTATGAATGCTGATTGTGTGATGTGTTTTTATAGAAATATATTCTAATGTGTGCTTCAAGCTTGACATTATCCATCCACACACTCCTTCATTTAAAAGAAAACACAGGAAAGATGTTTCCAAAGAGGTTTCCATTTGGCTCACTCTCTATAAATCTCGTCTGATATCTCTGCTTTCTGTTTTCAAAAGAAAAAAATATTGGAGTGTTAGCATGCTGGAATTTTGTTGCTTATTTATGGTGTAAATTCAGCATCACTAAATAAAGCAACTGCCAAGAAAATATGGTCTACGTACAAAGCCAGATCTCTACATGACTAAAGTCTTAGATAATTAAGGAATTTCCAAATGCTTTATTTTTGAAGCATACCCCAAAAAACCAGCACACTTCAGCTGGAACTTGTGAAATGTTAGCTTTGGACATGAAAGAAACTGCCCATTCTGAAGCTAGACCTTAATAAATTATAGCAGCATTCCATCTTTCATGCCATTGTGAGGGAATGCTCCTCTGCTAAAACCTTTGTGAGGCAAGAGCTGGGCAGATATTTCACTGCTATGAGCTCCTTCTAAAAAGATTCAATAAACACCATGTGAATTCTTAAGATGCTGCATTGCTTTCAAAAATCAAAACGTGAAATAAAAGTGGTTAGTGAAGTGTCGTATAGATGAATGACGAGGGCATGTAGGTTAGAGGTGTGTTTCTGCTGTAAGGTACTTCACTGAAGATATTACAGGCTGCTTAGTAGGCATTCGGCCATATTTCCTATGTATTTCTAAAGTGGAAATTAGGTTGAAAACATTTGACAAAGGAAGTTTCTCTGTGCTGATACAGGATAGAAGATTCTTAATGTTTCTATATGCCAGTGAACAGATGTTTCTTTATTCATTCTTGCCACACCTATCTAAAACAGGACTGCAAATCTATTCTTTCTCATGCTTAGTAGGTCTATCTGTCTCCATACTGTGTGATAACTACTAGACAGAGAAACACTTGAAGGAAAGACCCAGTCTTACAATAGTGCAATGGTTGGTCTGCAAATAGGATGAGAATCTGACATCCAAAAAGGAAAGTACCACTTTCTCTTCAAACAGGTTTTACCATGTAGCTATTACTAAAGAAAATATAATGCACTCTTGGAACACCTCCTACTGTGTGGGAGCCACGGTAAGGGGTGCATGCAGGTCTCTATGATACTGTTGACAATCCATTTCTGCATCTTATTTTGCATGAACACACATAAAATTAAACCTTAACTCTGCTCAAGGCTTTGAAGTTTTGGACTCCAAAATGCGTCCTATTTTAGAACGCATTTCTATATGTACAACAGTAAATAAATGTAAAGAAATATCACATTATAGTTTGCATTCTCAAATACTACTACATGTTATTCTTAAAAGTTGAAAAATTAGAAAGTCCATGTCAATTATATGTAATGCATAGTTTCCATGGACATACATGTCTGTATGTAACTGTAAATACATGGCAGTGCATGTATGCTTACACTAATACAAATATTTCTGTAATTTATACATATGTACACACTACACATCTACAAACACACATGGATTTACAGACAAAGTCGGACTCATGTGAGTGCTTTATTGTGTTCATGTGATCAGCAACCAATATGTTACTATCTTGGCCTTTCTTCTGTTTTACACAAAGAGCTAGATTTGCCTCTGGCCACACTCTGCACTCTGTAGAACATACACCCGACTTCAAAGGGGCCATGTAAGTGATAGGCTTTTGAAGCTAGGCAGAAGGCGTATGTCTACATGCCTTAAGGCACAGGAAGGTCAACCAATGCCCTTATGGTCACACAGAAGATATATCTTTGTGATCAAACTAGCAATGAAAAGTCTAAAACCTTCATCTCCTACACCATTCCCAGTCATACAGACAAATGCTAATTGCTTCACAAAGCATTATGGTGGCTTACAGGACAGGGTCTCCTTAAGCAGCCATTCATCTGTCAGTGATTTATGAGCAGGTTTCTGTTGATAGATCATGGTGGCTAATATTTGGGGATTTTTATAAAAGACCTTTTGGGATTTTATACTTTCCAACTTGAAAATCACAGAAAGCAGTGTGCGCTCATTTGTTCATCACTTTATAGCTATTTAACCCTTTAGCACTTCTGCACGATGTATACAAATACTATCTTCCTATGATAGATCATAGAGCCAATGCTTCCATAAATAAGTGGGCAGAGTTCACAGGCATCTGAACAGCAGAAGGCCTGCAGTCATGGTTTCTCTGTCTCTAAGCTTCTGGCTCCCTCTTATAAAATTTCAACTGAGATATTTCATGGAGTATTGAATGTTGAGTAATGAGACAAGTATTGTGCTAGACAGTGGGATGCATCGGACACATGGGACACTCGCCACGCAATATTCTGTAAAGTTTTCATTATCTTCATTTCTCAGCCAAAGGAAACAGACCTGTGAAGTTTCGCACTTTCTTAAATCCTATAGATCCTCTCTCTCTCTCTCTCTCTCTCTC
>NW_021604567.1:3089481-3138309 GCF_004785775.1 Grammomys surdaster
CTCTCTCTCTCTCTCTCTCTCTCTCTCTCATTAGCTGTAAGTTGGAGCAAACTTGCAGGGCGATCTTGGAAGACAACATCTAAGCTCTTCTTCGATCACCCCTCTTCCAGGTCATCTTGATTTCTGTGAGACCCACTGACAAAGCAATGAGATATGTCCTTCATCCACTCTCAGTGCTGAAATCTAAGCTGCGAATCATGTTTCACAGTGAACTCATGAGTGCATTTTGTGTTACTCATCTGTGTAGGTCACAACATTGCCTATGAGGTGTATAAAAACAATGAGCAGCCATATTATGGAAATAACTGGAACCATACAGATTGATATAATCTCTTTCTGAACCTTACCCTTCAAAGCTTTTCATTCGTGAAGACTTGAAGGACCTATTATGGTGTACCTAATATAAGTACCTAATACAAGTACCTAGTACTTAAACTCATTCAACAAGCTATTGCTTCTTTCATTGCCTTCTAACAAGAGCTTCTACCCTGAATATAACAGGTACCTTTTAGGCGCATGCATTGGATGCAATGGTGCTAATGACTGTAGCTTTCTGGTCTGTGTGATTATACTGTCTTCCCTCCAGACCTCATTTGCCAGAAGCTGCCTTGCCCTTGCCAAAATTGCTTAGCCCATCCTCTGTACAACTTGTGAAGCCAGTGGCATTCACAGCAATACCTGCTCTCTCTTCCAGTCACTTGCTGGCTTTATAGCAGACAGTGGACGTGCAGAAGGTGATATTTTGGTTAGGTTTATATGTTGGTCATAGCTGAGGCATGGGGCTTTCCCATAGTTTAATGCTACAGCCAGGCATTACAAGTCTGTCTCCTCCTGACTATGCTGCCATCGCTGGGATCTAGTGCTGCACTGTATTTCTTCCATTGGGGAGACAGACTTTCTCTTAGCAAAAGAGATGTTCATACTAGAAAAGTCTGGTTTAGCTTTACTCACTCATCCATGAAGCAAAAACTATGTCAATCAGCCATAAAATGTGTCAAAGCTGGGTTCTAGAAAAATCTACACATTCAATGATTTTACTGCTCAAAGAAAGCAGCCTGCTTGGATTCTTAAATTTTCCATTCCCGTGCTGATTCATTTCTTATATTTGATCAGTTATTACTAAGTATCTCATCTTAAGTATGTGTCATCTCCTCTTTCCTTACAAATAATGCGTCTACCACATTTACTCTTGACTCCTCCTCTGATATAGTAATAATATTCTAACTATCCCCAAACCCATTTGTATAATACAATGAAACACAACGAGTTTCTTATTCAATAACATGACAACAACAGATCCTGTACGTACATGTATGACTCTGTGTGTCTGTGTGTGTGTCTGTGTATCTGTGTACCTCTCTCTCTCTCTCTCTCTCTCTCTCTCTCTGTGTGTGTGTGTGTGTGTGTGTGTGTGTGTACATGCATGTGTGTGCGTCCACATTAGTTCCACCTTGATGATGAGATACACTGTGGGAAATTTCTGCATCTTGAGCCCAGTTCTTGCTGCTCTGAGATACAATAAGATGATGCAGATACTTGGGGTTGTCTCCCGTTACATCCACTTTAAAAATCTTTTTTTTTTTTGGTTTTTCAAAACAGGGTTTCTCTGTGTAGCCCTGGCTGCCCTGGAACTCACTTTGTAGACCAGGCTAGCCTCGAACTCTCGAACTCAGAAATCCGCCTGCCTCTGCCTCCCAAGTGCTGGGATTAAAGGTGTGCGCCACCATCGCCCGGCCACTTTAAAAATCTTGAAGATAAAGTTCCTCTCCATTTCACATTTTTCTTAATAAGCTTGTCACTTTAAAGACAAAATGTAACACAAGTTAAATCCCAATTCCAAGGCTGGAGATTAAGAGTACAGGCTACTTCTTCCAAAGGACCCAAGTTCAGTTCCTAATACCCACATCAGGAAACTCATAACCTCCCCTAGGGTGATGAGGGGTATCCAGTGTCCTATTCTCTGCAGACACCTGCATTCACATGCACATAACTACATAACGACACACAAAAATACATGACACTGAAGATAAACAAATCTTATTTTAGGTTTTAGGGAAGTGGAGACAGACAAAGTGTCTTCCACGAAACCCTGGACGAGGCCAAACCAGGCTGGCCTTAAACTTACAGAGATCCACCTGCATCTGCCTCGAAGTACTGAGATTAAAGGCATGTACCATCACACCCAGCTAAAACACAAATATATAAAAGAAATACCCATGCTACAAACCAGAATGGAAATGCAGGAGCTTATAATACATGCTTTCTTTCACATCTTGTGCCAAAAGAGATACCAGATATTCCTTCTGCTCCTAACTTGTCAGACACATTAACAGAAATTGAGGTACAATCTTGGTCATTATGTTGAAAGATTCCAGAATCTAAGAAGGAACTAGGAAACTCTCTCTCTCTCTCTCTCTCTCTCTCTCTCTCTCTCTCTCTCTCTCTCTCTCCCCTCTGAGGTATAAAACAAGAAAGCAGCATGTTCATATCCAGTACTTACAGCTTCTCCTGATGTACCAGGAGGATGGCACAGAGGTAGAAAAGTGTTTCCACAGGAAAACAGCCTTATAGTTATGGTGGCATCATAATTGTTGTATCAATCTCACCCCTCCTGACTCTGAGGACACTGAATTGACCAAGTCATCCCTCCAGGACTTCATATGGAAAAGTTCAACTGGGAGTCATGAGGAAGAAACTCAAGGAAGCGAATAACAGCCCTGACAACAAATATTAGGAGCAATAAACATGGCTGGTCATGGCTGTGAAGAGAACCCTTACCCACAGCCCTTGTCTTTTCCAACTTGATTGGCATATTGTATTCCCCGAAGCACAGATGTCTAAGCAGATGACTGACTGCATTTGGGAGACGCTGACCCCAGACTATAATAAGCATTCACAGGCCTGTGATGAAGTGAGCTTCGGAAATATTCCAAAAAGTTGCAGAAAATTTCCATGAATGGGATGAGTAACCCAGAGATGTGCACTGACCTGGGCTCAACATGACGCTCTGAGCCAAAGGAATAAAAGAAATACCATACTATACACATGTATCCACAGCGTGCAGTGAGAACGAGGCTCTGAACAAAGCTTAAGTATTGGCCATCTCTGTACTTGTCAAGGTTCCAAACTCTACAGCCAGTGTGCATGTAGGAGAGCTAACCAGTGACTGTCAAAGTTCTAAAGCAGCAAAGGTATATAAATAATGAAATGACCACCAGCGATAAAAGCAAACTGTTGTTATTTTTGAGTTTGTTTTTCTTTTGCTTACATAAGAATTAAAGAACTTGATGTTACTTATGTTTCAAATGGCATCTTTTCAGGAATTATTCTTTGGGAATCAGAGCGACTCCCTGGGGGAAAAAAATCATTTAAATGCTTAGGATGTAAGTATGTAACTGATTTTCGATAGGCAGTGGTAACATACATTGTAAAACTAAGAGCTATGTAAAATCTAAATAAAATGAAACCACAGTGTCTCACAAAATGCAGACCTGAAAATTGGTCCTTTCTCTTCCTTACAAGAATGAAATAGTAGGAAAAGCATCCAGAGGGGATGTCATACCACAGTCATAATAAAGTCCCCAATCCTTATATCTTCCTTAAAATACGGAAGAGAAGTAGGAGCTGCTGTGAATGCCCAATGTTGAGGAAAGCAAGCTAGTTCATTTCTAAACCATCTCCTCGCTGTTACATCCTCCACGCACACCAGTGAAAAACCCTTATTTTGGGTGAAGATTATTGAAGTACTGACAGTTCTGAGCTGAGAGTCTTTGGCTGTTATTTGAAGATTCAGTTTATAAAACTGTGGAAGCCAAAGCATGTAACATCTTAATGGATGACATTCTGTTGTTCCGGGGTACAGTTGACATACATTTCTTTGGCACTTACTATTTAAAAGAGGCAGATGCCTAAACAGATATAATACAGATAATAGGTAGATCTAGTTCTCTCTCTCTCTCTCTCTCTCTCTCTCTCTCTCTCTCTCTCTCTCTGTCTGTGTGTGTGTGTGTGTGTGTGTGTGTGTGTGTGTGTGTGTGTATGTGTGTGTTTTGGAAGGCCTAGGCTAAAATAAGATGTGAAAGCAACTCTGTTAAGCTGTCAGAGCTATGTTCTTGTGAGTATTAAATACAACACGGTGGGTTTTTCTTTTACCATGAATATAAGTGATTTATATTGATTTTTTTCAAGAGTCCAAAGAATAATGAACCTTCCCCAGTGTCATGTGGACTCCCTTGTTCATATTTATTTTACAGGGGTCTTCAAATGTTCCGCTGTGTCTAGTGACATGTGGGTGCACTGATTAACTCAGCTTGTTTCACCATCTGTAATGACAGCTTTCAAATGAAGACACATCTTTAAAAGGTGGTAAATAGAAGTGTTAGGAGCAGGATTGTTATTCAACTTCCTACCTCGAAAGGTCCAACCTAAACAGCTCTGCAAAGTCAATAAGGCTTAGGCTTTCAAATATCCCCACCATCCTTCTGTATCACCTGGGCTAGAATTTAATGTAAGGGAATTAGAAATGGGTTGATGTGAACATTACCTACTTAGAGTAAAATGTTCTATCCAGGATCAATCAAAAAGTCATCAGATCATTAAGATGACAGGCACTGGCTGAAAACTTACTTGCCATTGACTAGAGAAAAATAATCTTTATTCTTTTCCTATCAGACACAGAATCTTGATGGCTCTCTTCTGATTTTTTTTTTCCTAGGTGGATAAACCACAGGGTTAGCATAGCACAGAATCCTGTAGTGGAGCTTCAAAAAGAAGATAGCTTGAGAAATGTAAAGTAAGGCATGACCACCAAGACTGCCCAAGAAGAGGGCTTGCGTTTTATTGCATATGAAATTTGGAGAAAATAGAAATTAACCAATTAACTGATGAGGCCCAACATGCTCATATGAAACACAAAACGTCTACCCTGTGTTTTGATGGTGGTCTAGGTTAAGGCTCAAAGCAGACAAAAGCATCTTGACATCTCTGCTGTCTCTTGCCTAATGCATCTCTTGCCTACTACCCACCTCAATCTTTCTAAAGCTCCTTCAAGCTGACTTGAGGTTCTTAGTCTTTTATTGGAACAGAAACCTTTCCTCTCCTGTGCCCTGTGTGTGCTTTCCTTGTAACACCACTCTGTTGTGTTGTTCCTGTTTGCTTTAGGGTTCCTCCAAACCCCACAATATCCATAAGACTCCCAGGTTTTCCCAGTATAGTCCTTGAAGACTCTTTCTGACCCCAGTATATAATCTTCTACTTGTATTAAATACTTTTGACTGATAAACTATTTAACCCCTTTTCTGGTCGTTTATCTTAGTTTCACTTGTAGTTGGCCCCAGTAGTCTCAGATCCAAACTCTTGACTTTTCAGTTATGCAAATGTTTTAGTGACAGGGACTTGGGGACACCTGAGGGAAAAGTAAGCCATTCTACTAGAAGAGCCATAGTGCTAGATGATATTGAGCAAGAAATCAATGCTGGGAAGAACATAGAAAGAAGCTAGTGCCTTGCTCTGTAATTCAGAAAACTAAGCAGATAAGAAATTTCCGAGGTTGTATGTGCACAAGAGTAAATGCTGATATCCCCATACTTTGTAGTCATCCATGCTTTGTAGTCGTACATTACTTCTCTTTATGAATATGCTTCAAAATATAATCTCTTGGGGCTAGAGAGATGGCTCAGTGGTTAAGAACATTGACTGTTCTTCCATAGGTCCTGGGTTCAATTCCTCAGCAACCACATGGTGGCTTACAACCATCTGTAATGGAATCTGATGCCCTCTTCTGGTGTGTCTAAAGACAATGACAGTGTACTCATGTACATAAAATAAGTAAATCTTTAAATATATATATACATATACATAATATATATAATCTCTTTACATAATGAGGACAAGATTTATAACAACCTTTTAATCTCCATTTGAGAGTGAATGTTGTACCTGCATTCACACAAGAGCACACAAACACACACACATGCACCACCACCACCACCACCATCACCACCATGACCACCATCACCACCATCACCACCATCACCACCATCACCACCACCACAACAAAAATACTTTAGTATGAGGAAGAGATATACAAACTGTGTATACCATTCTAAAGCTAAATCAAAAGCAATCAATTCATGCAGTTTTCAACACAGATGCACTAGATATCCATCAACTGTTTTTGGTTTGGCAGGTTTACTTCTATTTTTATTGGATATTGTAAACTTTTGCTTTTTTAAAAAAAATAATGTATTGATTCTTTGTAAATTCCCATCATGCACCCCAATTCTACTCCTCTCCCTCTTCCTAGTATTTGCCCTTGCAGCATTCCCTCAAAAAAAAAGAAAAGAAAAGAAAGAAAGAAAGGAAGGAAGGAAGGAAGGAAGGAAGGAAGGAAGGAAGGAATTGTGGAAGCTATAATATGTCACAGTATGTCCCAAAGTATAACCTTTTGTCCACACATCTTTACTTGCAAATGTCCATTGCAATGAGTCGTTGGTCTGGTCAGAGACCTCTGGCTTCTGCTACACTATCAATACTATCAAAACTATATTCTTATTGGGAATTCTTTCAGATATACTACCGTTGCCCTGTGTCATGGAGATTCTTCTCTCTTGGATCTGTGGCACCATGTTCCAGTAGTTCATAGATGGGGCAGATATTGGGATGGACCAACCCGAAGTCCTGGATTTGTAACTATTTGATAGGTGATCTGGTCAGCCCACCACCTCTTCTACCGCCAACCCACGAGGGTGAGCTCTCCAGCACTGCCCTGGCTAGCTCAACTAAATATACAACCAGCAAGAAGCAGGGCTAGCTTTCCAGTTCTTATGTCTTCAGGGCTGGCTTACTCCAGAGCCAGCTCCATTGTGTTGCCAAGACAAGGTATGGGGTTCACTCTCTAGCCTGCCTGCCTCAGGCTGCAAGGGATAGATGGAGGGAACAAATCTCTACCCCAACCTTAGCGAAGGACAGGACCAGCAATCCTGAGCTCATGTTTTGGGGCTGCCTCACTTGCAGCACCTCCTCCTTCCTGCAACCAGGGCCAGCTCTACTATGCTTTCTGGGTGAGGTGTTGCAGCTGCTGAGGAGTGGGCCTGCTCTTCTGTGGTACCAAGGAGAGGGGTGGGGCTAGCTCTCCCTAATACTGCAGCTGGTGAGGGGTGGGGCCAGCTCTGCTCAGCCTTCAGACATCAACATGGTCCCAGGCAGCAGCTTAGACCAGGGGCATCTGCCTTTCCTTTGGTGATGACAAACCTTGCTGCTGTAGAGCCATGGACCCAGACATGGCCCTCAGCATGGCCTTAGGTGGCATTGCCAGCTCCCCACATCAGGCTGTTCCTCACTACCCTCAAGTCTCCAGTTCTACCTCCCATCATTTTGCACACACTCCTCTCTCTTTTGTCTCTCATCAAATACTTGCTCATTTTAGTGACGTTCCGGGCCTCCTAGTATTCAGGGTTCTCTCAAGATTGCTATGCTCACCCATGCAGTGTGGCCCTGGGCTGGGGCCATCTTCCCACCTGAGCTGGTGGTGCCAGGCTGGTGATTTGAAAAGATTTATTCTTAAAACTCCATCTTAAACACTTTAATTGCCTGAAAACATCTAACAAATAAAAACACAAACACATAGTCCCACAAATGTGTTACCCTTTTGGACTTGTTGGTCAGGGAGTTCCCAACAAGCCTCAAACTTCACGGGCTATCATCGATCCTCAACAAGCCTCAAACATCACGGGCTATTGTCGATCCTCTTGGTTGCTCTCTAGAACTTGAAAGTAAGACCCTGTTGCTGAAGACATGAAGGCATGATGAACATGTAGAACATCCATGAACATGGAGAAATCAAGCTGGTACTCACCTGGAAGCCTCATCCCTAGTGGCTATGTGTATGGATACTGCCCGAGAAAAATAGCAATCATAAATTCTTACCCAGCTGTGGATAATGAAAGCTACATATCAACTAGACTGGCAGGACATACAGACCGGTTCAACATGAACGAGATGGGAGTAATTAACCGCTTTCTTATTATATTTAAAGCCCACTCTGCAAGATGAAACCATACCTGGTGCTATTATCATGTCAAAGAAACTGTGACTAGACATACATGGGTCATAGAGGAAAGCCTATTCCTATTATTCTGATAAATCAATTCCTAATAACTTATCATCATATCCATTCATCAGTGCATCTCTCATCTCGCATTGGATAAGCTGCTTCTGCAGTTAACGGAGACCCACGCTACTCAAGGTGAAGATGAGAGACTGTGGAATGCTCATCTCTAAACGGGAATTTTATGTCACATGCTCTCTTCCCAAGGCTCGGAGATCGCTGTGGAAGGGGAGACAGCAATACTGCCATAGCCAGAGGATGACTACAAGAAAACAGTGTTCTCTGGACACAGCAGGGCAGTTGCACATATGAACTCACAGTGGCTGGGACGCATTCATAGAAACTGTGTGAGTTCAAGCCAGACAAAATTCCAGCAGGGTGAGGGCAGGTGGGCATGAAGTCTCACCCCAAACTAAGAAGCCACTGGCTGTTAGCTACTAGGAGAAGGGAAATCAGTTTTATTTAAGGACGATGTGATCCCAGAGGTAACTACACTCCAGTGGAGGGCCATACAATCGAGAGTATGTAGACAGGAAAAATTGGACACACTAAGCATAAAAGCAAAATAAAACAAAGCAAAAGAGAGAAGAAATAAAGTTGGGTACACATGGAAGGGGGTCAGTTTGGCCAGAGTTAGCGGATAATATGAATATGACCAGAATGGAGTTATGAAATTATCAAAGAACCAATTTTTAAAAGTAAAAACATATATCATACCTTCCATATGTATGGCAGATTATTGATATTCTATTGTGGATGCTGAGAAAGGTCTGTAAAATATAGTGTAGCCACATGGGATAGAGTTTCCTTACTGTTAACAATAAATGAAAGTAAAATTGGATAATTTGGCAATTTTTCTCAGTTAAAAACACATACTAAATTTTCCTTAATATTGCACAAAAAATATAATTCATAAAATGTGAATAAAGAATTACAGTGGTCTCACCTTTAAGAAATTAATGAAATGTGAACTTTCATGTTTGTAAAATCTACAACTTGCATCATGGAACATACCGGTACTTTAAATATTATAGTCAAGCTATCTTATAAAAGTTCTGCCAGGGTTTTATTAGTGAGCTTTTTTCATGAATTGTTAACTTCACTAAGGAAAAGATGAAAGCGGAGGCACTGATAATAAAGAAAGTCTAATATGCTGCGATATAAAATCAACAATCAATTAGATGAAGCATGTCCCCAGAAGTAGCATGTGATTAGGAAAATTGTGATCAGCTAAACATTAGGTGACGTGTATGTTCCCATAGTTGCATGATCTGGAAAGAGCTTTCTGCTGCTATGTGAGGTGTTCAACACACTTTCAACCATGGAACCACTGGAGTGTGGACTCTGGGGACCTCTCTGACTAATACCTGAAGTCTAGTAGATATACAAAGCAGGTCATGTGTTCTTGACTGGCTGGTGGAGCCCATTCAAGAACATTGTCAATGCCCCTCCCTCTTAGATGTGCAGGGGTGGGGTCATAACCTGTATTAGCTCTCCTTTTGGAATTGAGTCTCACAAATTGGGGACCTGTATCTTGGAGAGGTTTGAGAACACCAAACGGAGCTGAGCTTTAAAATGGGCCTAACCTGCAATCCACAGACTTTCCCTTTCTGACTTACAGTTTTTCTAATGCCCCAAAGTCTGTTACATGTAGCTCTTTCAAAACTTCTTCTTGTTCCAAAACCAAAGCTCTGCCAAATCCACACTACAGAAAATGGTCGAGGGGCTGCACTCCTCTAGTCTCCTGGAACAGAGTCCTCTCGTGTGTCCCTTATCATCTGTGATCATAAGCAAGATACTTGTCACTTCTGCAGCTTGCCTTCTTCATTTGGAATTGGAGGTTATATTTCTAACTTCTTCATCAGAATGTTTGAGGAAAGAAGCAAGACAGCAAAGCATAGGACCAGGAACGTAAGAAGCAGAGTGCAGAACCCTGTCAAGTATTTGATGTGCTACATCATTTGTCTTCATCTCAATTTGTAACCACAGACAAAAAGCTACAATAAAGTGTTTTGTAAGCAGTCACTTTCTAATGACACATATTTCAGTAAAGCAATGCCCCTTCATCAGATAGATAAATTCCATAGCTCAACTAAGTGGTATGATTTGACTCTAGAGATAACACACAGAGGTATCACATTGTGATTTTAAAATCATCACATTCCCCCTACTTTTAAAATAAAAAAATAAAGTAGCAGAGACCATGCCTGAAAAGTGGATTTTAAACGTGTCCCAGTAAACACCCAGGCAATCTCAAGTTGTTATGATTGATAGCAAAACAAGATTGCAGCCTGCCAACTCTGCCTCTCTTAATTATAAAATACAATTTCCGTTCTGAGCCTTCCAACCCAAGGTTTACAGAAGCTAAGAGAACTGCTCTGCTCAGCGGCTGATTACATCAGCAGTGCCACTTTCTCGGGTTCTCCCCAACCGGCTTCAGATGATAATTACTTAGGAAGTGTTTGATCTCAATGATGAATACATGATTAGTTTTTCATGAAATCAGTCAACCACACCGCACAGCACTACTCATGTGAGACCTTGTTGATTTAGCTGTTAGAAAGCACACATCTCCCTCGGTTCAGATGTGGGACATTGGTCTTTGGGGAAAAGAGGGTGGGAAAAGGGCAAGTTGGTGGGTAATGATATTGCAGAGATGGCTGGTGACGACTGCCTCATTTCCCTCCCATGTACACCCACCACACTGTCAATCTACCGCATGACTCCAGATTCCATTTCAGTGGCAGATTTGTTTCTTCAAGGGAAAAAAGAAGGAAAGAAAGAAACAAAACCGAACTACAGAGTTTCATGACCCTGTTGTTATCTTTCAACCCCGTAGAGGGTATTGCCTTGATGAATAATATTTTATATGTGAAATGTTTATGTGATTTTTCAAGAGTGGTAACCCGGCTACTGCTTAACTTTGATGCATTGCGATCACAGGTTCTCTCCTGTAAAGTGCTTTTACACACCCCTCCCATAAATTGACTTAAGAGTTAGAAATGGACCATTCCATACAACTTGGGTGCTCGATGAAAATTGTTTAGGAGAATATATTATGGCTGGTTTACACACACACACCAACACACATACACATACTCACACATACACACACATGCATACACACACAAACACACATACACACACAAACACACATACACACGCACACACTTTCCTAAAAGGCCTAGGTTGAGTATATACATTGTTTCTTTGTGTCTGTATGTATATCTGCATGTGTCTGTGATATGTGCTTTTCTGTATGGTTCAGTATACTTTGAATTTTCTTATATAGCACGTAATCCTGGTCAGAGATCAGTTAGAAGGATTCAATTGCTCCTGGATAAGCTGTACTCATTCATTTAAAGAGGTACAAGCAGTGCACTTAAAAAGATCCAGAAAATCAATTCTGTAAAGCGCTTGATCTTTCTGACTCAGTAGGTCCTAAAGTAAATAATTCTCTAGATTATTTCTATGAAAATAATTTATAAAATTGATTTTTCATATATCCCATCTTCATTTTCATAATTTAAAAACTTCTTTGAAAAGAGAGCATGCCTACACACGCGCATACACGCTATTTTGTTTAAAAAAAACATGCTATAATATTTTGGTCAAAATAACTTTAAAAATTATGTTCATTTCTTTGTTGTTTAAAAAAGTAGAAATGAGGCTGGAGAGATGGACTATCAGTTAAGAACACTTGATGCTCTTCAGGAAGGCTCAAGTTCAGTTCCCAGAACCGAGAACCAGCTCCAGGAGATCTTATACCTCTAGTCTCTGAGGGCATCTGAACTCACGTCCACATAACCACATGCAAACATACACATTTTCGCATAATCTTAAAATAATTAAAATAAGTATTTTTAAAGTAGAGATTAAGTGGTCTCATGTGCATATTTGAAATCTACATTGTGAGTTGAGATAGTGAGCCATTTTTGAAGAGAATTTCTTGGAAGTATCAATATTTTGGGGTGGATTCTGCCAAAAAACTTTTATAAAGGGCTGCTTTATACATCTTTAGCACCGCCCTGGTCTCTGCCCACTAAAAGCCAGTAGAACAGCTCTGTGCCCTCTGCATCTAGTCTCACAGTCATAAATGCCTCTAGACATTACCAAATGTGTTCAGGACCCAAAGTTATCCCGATTAAGAATTGTTGTTTGGGGAAAGGCTGGAAGAAGCTGAGGAGGAGGGCAACCCCGTAGGAAGACCAGCAGTCTCAACTAACCCAGACCCTTGAGATCTCTCAAACTCTGAGCCACAAACCAGACAGCATACACAAGCTGATATGAAGCCCTCAACACATATACAGCAGAGGACTGACTGGTCTGGCCTCAGTGAGAGAAGATGCACCTAACCCTTGAGACACTTAAGGCCCCAGAGAGTGAGGAGGCCTGGCAGGGAGAGATGCAGGGAATATCCTCTTGGAGATGGGTCAAGCAGGGAGAAGGAATGGGATAAAGAACTGTGGGAGAGGGTGGACCATAAGGAAGATAATAACTGGACTGTAAAAAAAGTGAAAAGAATTGTTTGGGACAACAGACTTGATAGAGATGGACCTGAGGTAGTCATAGTAAATATCTTGATTTTCGATAACAAGTAAAACCTTATTTCTCAACTGAAATAGAGTATTAACAATTCCTCAGACTTGTGTTATTTCTTCAACAGAAGCTCTGTGAGACATCCAGAATGATAATGAGCCCTACTAGTTCCATGGACTAAGAACAAATGCCAAGTTATATGCAAATACCAATGGCTGGTTTCCAGCCCAAGCTCCTCATTTCTGCTATGGCATCTCTTTGTCTGCAGCTTCACGTTTGGAATAAATATAAGTGGAAAGGAAAACTTCAGAAAGTGTTAAGAGTTAAAAGAGCAGATGATTCATTTTGATGACATGTCTTCAGTAAGTGTGATAAATGTTAATATTAACGGAGGTCATTTCATTGGTATAAATTGTCTAGACATTTTCACTGTGCAGTAGAAAAAGATGACTTCGCAGCAGTTGTGACTGAGGCCGGACTACCCATTACTGTTAACATTTTCATGGACTGATTTAACTATTATCTCATTGTTGTTTTCCAAATGAAATAGTCAGACTGAAATTGTAAACAAATAAGATTATTGAATAGTATGGTTTTCTTTTTTATCATTTAGAGCTACAACCAGGCTATAGTACCAACAAAACTGTCCTAATAAAAAACAAATCTAAATACCACTCTGTATTTGTACAAAATTCTAGAACATGACAGGTCTATCTTACCATCATAGGTTCCAACATTACACTAGATCATAAGAAATACTTAGATTTAGAATTCCTCCTCCTCTTCCAGAGGCACATAGCCTTAAAATGAGTGTATAGCACTTAGTATTTTTAAATATAAAATTAAACTGACAAATATGTTCTTGTTACCAATGCCAAAGGTCTACTTTGTATGCCAATGCAATCACTTAGTGCTACTGAAAATGGTGTTGACCTCCATTGACTTACAATTTGTTCAAATAGTCTATCAAATATTCTTCAAGGTCTTTAAATCCATCTATTGGCTGGTTTAGTGAAATCTTTAATGAAGGGTGTCTTAGTTAGGCTTTTACTACTGTGAACAGACACCATGACCAAGGCAAATCTTATTAAACAAACAAACAAACAAACATTTAATTGGAGCTGGCTTACAGGTTCAAAGGTTTAGTCCATTATCATCAAGGCTGGAATGTGGCAGCATCCAGGCAGGTACTGTGCAGGAGGATCTGAGAGTTCTATATCTTCATCTCAAAGCTGCTAGCAGAATACTGACTTTCAGGCAGCTAGAGTGTGTGTCTTATAACCCACACCAACAGTGACACACCTATTCCAATAGAGCCACACCTAATCCTGCCACTCCTTGGGCCAAATATAGACAAACCATCATAAAATGTGTAATACATAAACTTTTTATATGTGCCACCTTACTTACTCTTTGAAACAACCCAGTAAGGCAAGAGAAATGGAGTGGCAACTAGGAATACTTGCTGACCTTGCAAAGGACCTGGGTTTGATTCCCACACAACAAGGAGGCTCACAGCCATCTGAAACTCCATTTCCAGTGAATCTAGGACCTTCCTCTTACCTCCATGTACACTAAGCATGTATGTAGTTCATACACATACAATCATTTAAAATAAAATGTTGTTTTAAACAGCCAATGAGAAAAGTACCTCACTACTATTCCTTGAAGAATCTCTAGTGAAGAGAGATTAATACTTTCCTTTACACATTTGCTCGATTTGCTGTCAGCTGAGTTTTGCTGATAACATGCCCATATATTTCTTAATGGGTGTTTTATGATAGTGCATACAATTTTTTTGCCATGTCTATAAAATAGGCATTACAAAATTACATAGGTATTCTTTGATGAGCTGAAATCCAGAGATAAAATAAGGACAAAGATCTAGTGTGATACAATGTCAGTCCTGGGTACATAGCTAAAATTCCACTCATCTACAATATGTATACACACTTATGTTACTATCACTATTCAGAGTAGAAGGAGTGGTTATATTTTGGTCACACACCCAGACTTTTCCCATGGCTTCTGCTTAGGACTACAGTTGAGAGCATTTACTTGGGTGTTGGTTCCCAGTTAGGTGCTCTCCCCTAGCCTGAAAACACAGCAAAGTTGATCAGCCTACAAAGAAAAAAAGAAAAACCTGGCGCCTTGGCCAGCTGGATTGATTTACCTGCCTGCAGAGAATGAAACCACGTTAATAAGGAGAAGCAAGCAGGGAAGTGTGGAGGAGTACAACATAGCTTCTCCTGCTGTGGGTAGTTATCCTTTGCTGGAGACTTATCACAAATCCAGGGTAATTCTAATGCCTAAGCTGGTTCTTCGGGGCCAATTCCAAATCTCAATGAATTGGTGCTTTTTTTTTATTAATATCAACAAAAATAATAGAAGTCCACAAAGTCTTGTGATATCTGCACTGTCTCAGAAATGAAGGCTTGCAGCAAACTTGCACCATGTCCATTCACGTGTCAGGAGGGGTCAGTAGTAAACTAAACGCTCATTTTGCATCACACATGTTGAAAATGCAACTCAAGTGCTTTGGAATGATGGATGTATTCGTTGCTTAGGTTAAGGAGACAGCAGCTTGGGGCTCCATGACTGGAGGGCTAAGGCTATTTTTTGCCACCAGGTGCTTTCCCTGGGGCATTGTAGATCATTTCTGCATAAGGAGTTGCCTTGGGTGGCAGACTAATAGGACTAACACCTCATACGAGGGTCCCCATGACAGTATATTGTAAGTGACTAGAGACAGATTTATTAATAGAAACATTACAACAGCCACTCGGCCACATCTGTTTAAGAAACAATAAAAATTGTGTTGGTAATAAATTGGGTTCTCTGATCAAAACTAGAGAAAGAAAGTCCTTTCTTTACATAAGGGTGAAAATCAGGTTTTCTGTATCTACACTACCACGCCACAAGAGTGGCGACCTTTCTATAGGAATTTGACATGTTTATAGCCTAAGGGATGAACACAGACCTCTAAATCAAGCTTGGGCATGAGATATAAGAATTGCCTAAGTATCTAAAACACAAAACACAATAAATGTACATTAAGCATCTGCCTGAATAAGGGATGGCTACCTCAGATGCTCCTTCTGACTGCGACAAAAACACAGCCTAAAATTGCAGCCGTAAAACAGTTCTCACCTAATGAAATGATGGAAGGACTCTGCTTCCACTGTGCAAGGGTGGGAGAGACAGAATCAGTAGATCAAAGAGAAATCGAAACCAGAAGGAATCAGATTTCCTAGACCCATAAAAGGTGGAGTGGTGACTAAGAATAATATCGTTCATTTACAATAAATATCTCCTTGATTTAAAACCCAGGAAACCAAAATAATAGACTTTGAATTAACTGTTTCGGGTTATCTATTTTTTCCACTTCTTTTATTCTTCATTTAATAACATCAAGTTATAGTTATCCTTGGATTGTATATATTTAATATTGAAGTAATGAGGTCTTCAATTAATTTTTCAAAGTGATAAAAAGCCTACCCCTTCAAGCTAGTTCAACCAAATTTGCTTGACTATGTACCCAGAACCATAGTGGATATGATTCCATAGTCAGTGATTTTTTTTTGAGATGGCTCTAATGCAAGCAGTTGAAAAGATAGTAACCTCATGTAGAGTTTGCTAAAATGCAAATACATCTTTTTTACTTTCACGATCTGACTAGACATTAACCATGGCCATAAATAATAGCTTATATACAACTAGCTTATTAATAATGTCATTATTATTAGGTAATCACTACCTAACATTCTGTGCTCTGGGAAGAAACATTATGTTTGTCCCAAGACTGCTTACTTTCTTTTTCCACTTTGAAGAGCACATAGCTACTCTATTTACCTAACAGAATCAAAGAATTTCAACACTGTTTATTGTTAGCATTCTTTTAGAGGAAGTTTATATGATAGAAGACTTGAAAATTCATTTACTGTTAGAAAAAAACTGAGCTTATCTGTCCGTATGTTCTGCAGTTTCAATCAACTCTAGACTTTGCTATATGTACTAAGTCAAGATTTTTTAAATGATGCAAATGTTTTAACATATTCTGTGTTAGAATAAAAGTTTTGTATAAGTTTCTGTCTACTCGTCTATGTGCAGTGATCATAGAGGTAGAAGCTGGGTACCATATTCAAAGAGAAATACCTAGGTAGACTGTCAAGCACACTAAATCTGCTAACACATATCTTCCCATGCTTTTAATTATTCAAAATAATTTTATCATTAAATAAATTAAAAAAACATTCAAAAGATTTTCAGTTTCATTGCAAGAGCCAATATAGACTGAGTATATGATGTGACTCAAATATCATTCATTCACTCACTCACTCACTCACTCACTCATTTACTCATTCATTCATTCATTCATTCATTTTTCAGCAAATATTTGTTGAAAACAATGCCAGAACACTGACAGTATTCTAAGTGTTAGATATGTGTACTGCCTAAGACAAGCAAATATCTGTGGTCACTGAGGCTCCTGTCTAGCAAGGAAGACAGGCATTTTTACTGCCCAAACCTTTTAAAAGCTATGAATTAGTATTATATACTTTGTGCTGCTGACAATGACCGATGAAACTGTGATCAAGGTAAGAAAGACAAGCAATTTCTATGTAGGTGCATTGGTTTGGTGAGAAAGGAGAAAGTTACAATATGTGTACATGCATCTGGTTCTCAAGTATACATCCTTTATACTTTATTATAACAATCTGTAGGGAGCTAAGCATTTGATGCTTTAGAATGTGTGTGTGTGCATACTCACACACATGTGCACACATGTCTAAAAGGCCAAATAGGTTGATTGTTACATGCCTATAACATGTCTGTAACAGACCTGTTAGGCATGTAGTTCAAGACAGACGCAGTCAGCACACACAAAAAGAGAACAAGTATATGTAAATTTTTTAAATGAACTGTGATGAAGGCCCAGGAGGAGCTGTGGAATAGAGACAGCTAGAAGAAAACAGAGTGACTCCCAAGGCAAATGACCTGCATGTCAAAGCTTGGGGAGGGAAGCAGCGGGAACCTTCATGATGCTGGGGAGCCTTCTTCAATTGAAAAGACACTTTTTTTTTAAAGCAAGTTCTTGTAAGAGATTCTGAGCTCTTCCCACAACAAACGATATGCTGGTGCTAGCTGTTTGTATGTAACACTCATGTGCAACATCTCACTTGAATCTATTCATAGTCTTTTTAATATTCGGGGTTTTTTATCATTATATGTGTCCTTTTGGCTACAAAGTTGGGCGATGTTTTTATTTGTGCATGCATTGCAATACAGTGACTTTTTCATTTCAAAAAAGTAAAAGAACTAAAGCTCTGTCACTATATTTATACTACCTTGAGGAAAAGGTTTACAAAAAAAAATTCTTCATTTACTAGATAATAAAGGGCAGCACAGAAGTGGATCCCCTGACACCAGAAAAGCTTTTTGCAAGATTAACTGGGATTATCATCAATAGGCCCACGGGGTGTTTGGATTTGAATTAAATATAGAAATCTTATTAACAAAATTTACATTCCTCCCTTCACCTTAATCTAATTTTGCTGGCCTCTAATATACAGCAGTTCAGCAGAGTGGTGCATGGCTTATCACCCGTCTTTCCCCCCTATAATCAGAAGGCACTGATCAATTTGGAAGAAAATCGATGTATGAATTTTAAACTGGTCACTGTGTTCATTTTTTTTCCTAATACAAATCAACATTTTATTCATGAAAACTTTAAATATTATATGACTAGCAAAATACTTTATACCTTACAATTTATTCTGAAATTGAAAGTTTTTTTTCAGCTCCTCATAATTACTGTTCTTCAGCTAGCTGTCTATGCTCTATCTCCCCCAAGACCAAAGGCAGCAGCTCCATTCCCTAACAGAAAGAATTTAGCTGCACCCTTTGCACACAAAGTATTAACCTCTAAGAATTGCATGAATGATGATGATGCTATGCCTTGACATTGGCAATGGGCTCCGTCAGAAAGACAGAAGGGCTTTGAAGTGTTTCGCTTTCTCCCACAGGAAACCGCTTTTGCTGTCACTTGGAGGGGCCAGGGTAGAGAAGATGGGACCCCAAGGTGAAATATATTATAGGAACAAACTATGTTGAGACCTTCTCGGTGATCCATACTCAAGTTGTCATCAGAAATCCTTCACTTTCATTTAAATGACTATGAAACCGAAAGGGTTGAAGGTGTGGAAGAGTTATCAAGCTGTTATGTTCACCCTCGTATGCTCAAGTCCTGCAGATCAATACATTCACACTCCTGGTCTCCGAGTTAATGGAAAATGAAATCAAATAACCTTGTTATAGAGACCCATTTGTAAAACATTTTTTATACAGAACTTTACATTGCAAAAGTTTTATACATTAGTAAATTCTCCACAGTCTTGAGAAGTTAAATGGAAGATAATGTGTCCTGTTCTCTAAGCAAGAGGATAGTCTTTTGTATTCTGATACTTTATGGTAGGCACAGGCATAAGTATCCCCTTTTCTTCAGTGTGTGAAACTCTAAGTTTACATGTGCATTAATAGAGCAGGGAGACTGCTCAATACACAAGAACCATGAGCCCAAACTCCTTGGGGAGGATAGCAAGCAATGTCTGCTATTAGAGAATGTGAGAGCTTTCGTGATTATATTGATAATTATTACCATTAAAACGAGAAGGCCTAAGAATTCTAAGAATAGTAGTCTACCAACATCAGCTTTCTAATAGGCTAACACAGAAAATATAATGCCGAAGGAAAATTTGCTCCAACAAGTTGCTAAAGCAATCCCATTGTATTAGGATAGTGTAGAACATTATGCTGCTGGCCAAGAGAAATATGATGCATAATGTGTAAGTCACATTTCGAATTTGAAATGGAGAGACACTATGTAACATGCAAAAAACTAGATATTTTTATTATAGGTATTATATATTTTAGTTGTTTTTATTGTTAAAAATTATGTATACATATAGTGTGTTTTGATTAAATAATACTTATTCCCTCCCTCATAATCCCTGACTTGTTCTTCCCACAACTATACACTTCTAATCCCATCTTTTCTCTTTATAAAACCCACCACGTTCACTTGATGCTGCCAGTATGTACATGGCTGTGGTACAACTGCTGGAGCATGCAGGCTGCATCCCTGAAGAAAACTGACCTCCTTCTCCCAGCAGCCAGAAGCACTCAATTGCTCCACAGCTAAAGACAGGGACTTTGTGACATGCTTCTGCTCCCATTCATGCTAAGATTTTTGTCATCTACTGAAAAAAGAAAGAAAGAAAAAGAAACAAAGAAAGCATGCTTCTCTGGTGAGGTGATGAGATAAACTCATCTATGACTATAAAGATAAGTACTTAGGAAGGGGCTTAATACTAGGGACATTTAACAGAATAATCATAATCAGTTCTCCCTAGAGCTTATGATCTATGAAGCTATGGTTTCTTAGTTCCATTAGCCTTGCCGGGCATGAGTTCTATCTTATGTAACAACACTTCCATCCATTCAGAAAGTCCTTAGTTAGTTCCATAACAGCTATGCCACTACTACATGTCTTCTCGTCCACTTGCTATCACAGCATCCATAGTCCACAGATAGGTTAGATTAATGATTGATTCACTCTCCCAACAGCATGTACAGAACCTCTTCCAGCACTGTGAAGGCTCTCCAGGGAGGATGAAGTTTCTAGGTCAATACAAGTCTCTACTGTCTATGATTTAAGCATTTGGTATATTTACAAATAGGGTCTTAAATGAAGTAATAGAGGATAGCCAAGGGCAATGTCACTGGACTGTAATGTTTTGATGTCTATGGGCCCTGGCTGACTAAAATCTTTACACTCCCACCTAGCACTGGGCTTTTTATTCGACACTGAATGCTGCCTGAGAGAAGCAATGTCTCCTGGTCACAAGGTAGTTCTGTTAAAAATCTTTTTGGTTTTGTGTAGTTTTAAGAAGGTTCTACAGTAGGAGGTTTTTATATGGTTTTTCCAAAGCTCTTACATGTTAGCTATCCACTACATCCTCCTCTGCTCTGTTCTCCCGTATCCCTCCCACTTAACACATCTTGCTTCATAATTTCTCATTCATATCATCTGCATTCTATCTCATCTTCCTTGAAAGTCCCCCACATAGAGCTTACTACATTCTTTTTTCTATAGATGCATATGTATCTCAATATTCAAAGATATCATCCACATATTAAGAGCATGTGGCACTTGCTAGGTTGCCTAACTCAAAGTAATTATTTCCAGCCCCATCTATTTACCTTCAAATTTCATAATTTTATTTTTCTTTTCTGCTGGATGATATTACATTCTGTACATGTACAGTGTTCTTTTTACCTGTATTCATTGATGAATATCTAGGCAGTTTCCTAGATGTTGTGAATAGACTAGAAATGGACACAGATAACAAGTATCTCTGTAACAGGCTATAGAATTCCTTGGGACCGTACACAGGAACAGTATTTCTAGATCACATTGTAGATCCACTTTAGCATTTTGAAGAACCTCGACACTGGTTTCCATAATGACTTCACCAATTTACAATTTACCAATTTACACCCCCACCAAGAGTGAATTAGTGCCCCTCCTCCTTCCCACAATCACACTAGCATGTATAATACTTTAGTGTGCTTGTTTGTTTGCTGGTTTGTTTTGTTTGGTTTGATTTTTGGTCTTAGCCTTTCTGACTGGAGCAAAATAAAATCTCCAAGTAGTTTCATTTTGCATTTTACAGGTGCTAAAGATGTTGAAAGTTTCAAAATATATTTCTTGATCATTTGTGCTTCTTTTAGGAACTGTAATTCTATTCCCACTTTTTAAATTGGTTGTTTATATTATTAGTGATGAATCTTTAGTTCCTTGTACATTCTATACACTAGTCTTCTTTCAGATGTATAGCAGGCAGATAAATAATTTTTCCCATTCTCTGCAGATTCACTCAGTTGGCATTATCCTTTTCTGTTCTAAAACACTGTCATCATGAGGTCCTATTTGTCAATTGTTGGTAGCAATTCCTATTTCTGGAGTCTGATTCATAAAGTGCTTTCCTGTGCATATAAGTTAAGGCACATTTCCTATTTTATTCTCTATCACATTTGGGTTATGTGGTCTTAAATTAAATTCCTTGATCCCCTTGGAGTTGGGATTTGTTGAGGGTGAGACATAAGCATCTACACTCATTACATGTGTAGCTACCCAATTTGACCAGCATTATTTGTTAAAGGTACTATTTTTTCTCATGTTCATTTTGGGGCTCTGTCAAAAATCAAATCATTGCAGGAGTATAGGCTTACACGGGGGTCCTCAATTCTATTCTGTTGATAAATGTGTGCATTATGACAGTACTATGTTTTTATTAGTATGGTTCTTTAATATAACTTGAAATCAGGAATGGTGATGTTTGCAACCATACTTTTTTATCATTCGGGGTTGTTTTGGACAACCTGGGTCTTTTGTGTTCCGTATGGATTTTAAGACTTTTTTTTAAATTTCTGTATGAAGTTGCATTGGGATTTTAATGTGGGTTGCATTAATTGCTCTTGTAGTATGAGCACTTTTGAAATATTAATCCTACCAACATATGAATAATCTGTGCAAGAAATCCTATCTTCTGAAGTCCTCTTCGGTTCCTGAGTTCATGAAATTCTTAGGCAAATGGATGGAGCTGGAAAATATCATTTTGAGTGAGATGACCCAATCTCAAAAGAACATACATGGTATGCACTCACTGATGAGTGAATATTAGCCCAAAAGCTCACAATACCTAAGACACAACATACAGACCACATGAAACTCAAGAAGAAGAAGGAAGACCAAAGTGTGGGTGCTATAGTCCTTTCTAGAAGGAGTATCAAAAGTTTCAACCAGAGCTCCCAAAGTCTAAACCTCCAGCCAGAGAGCACAAAGGGAGTGACTCATGTCTCCACCTATATAGGTAAATTGAGGGTGACCTTGTCAGACATCAGTGGAAGTGGAGGGCCATGGTCCCCAAAAGTTTGGATCCCCTAGTGTTGGGGAATTATAGAGCAGGGAGATGGGACTGAGAGAATGTTTGGAGCACACCCTCATAAAAATAGGAGGAGGGAGTATGGGATAAGGGGTTTTGGGGGAGAATGGGAGAGGAGATAACATTGAAAGGTAAATATGTAAAATATCCAATAAAAAAACAGATAAAGGGTCTAAAAAAAAGAGCGAGAGAGTTTACTTATTTCAAATTATTTTCAAAAGTTTCTAGGAGATGCTAATTGGCTAAGATCTTATTTTAAGCTCTCCACAAAAGAATTTAAGTCTCTGTTTAATATTCTCAAGAGAGATGTAAATCCTAATTTTCCTCAACAATTAATTGACAAAAGAGAAGTAATCTCACAAAAAGTAGAAGAAGCTAATACTTTCTTCAGAATCATAACATTTTCATTGTACGAGTTTTCACATTTTTGGTTAGACTTATTTCAGCATATTTGTTGTTGTTTTGAGGGTAGATTGTTTCCTTGATTTTCTCAGTATGTGTTGTCGGTATGTAAAAAGTCTACTGATTCTGTGTGATAAGTTGTAACTTGTTGCTTTGCTGATGGTGTTTATCAGGCAAAGGAGCTTTCTGGTGCAGTCTCTAGAGTCTTTTATGCATAGAATCCAATCATCTGTAAAGGTAGACACTGACTTCTCTTCTATTTGTATCCTTTTATATTCTTCTCTTGTTTTATTTCTTTAGGTAAGACTTCAAACACCATATAGAAGAGGAATGTGGAGAATTGACATATTTCTCTTGTTTCTAATTTCTCTTGTTTCTAATTTTAGCAGAAATGCTTTGAAGTTTTTTTTTTCAATTTTGAATGATGTTGGCTATGGGTTTGTAAATATTTCCTTATATCATTGATATATGTCTCTCATATCCCTATACTCTCCAAAACTTTTACCATGAAGAGATGTTAGATTTTATCAGAGGCATTTTCTTCATTTAATGAGATGATCACATGATTTTTGTCCTTCAATGTATCATATAATGGACTAACATTTTTTAATGTTTGTACATTGAACCATCCCTGAATCTCTGTGATGGTGTTGGCTTGATTGTACTGATTTGATGTGTTCTTGAATTCTGTTTACAAGTATTTAATTGAGAATGTTTACATCAATGTTCATCAGGAAGACTGACCTATGATTCCATCTCTTCTATTTGTTAGGTGTCAATGAAAATAACTTGGAAGCATTTATTTCCTTTTCTATTTCATGTAATATTTTGAGAAACACTGATCTCATTTTTTTTCTTTAAAGGCTATTAAAGGCTGTTATTTAAGTTTGTTGCTTGTGATGTATCTAAATTTTTGTCTTTTCTTGACTTAACTTTATTTGTATTCTTGCTGTTATTTTTATGCAGCACTAAGAACTATAAACTTTCCTTTTAGGACCTTCTAGCTGCATTGTATCCATAGATTTTGGTATGCTGTGTTTTCATTTTCTTCCAATTATAGAAATTTTTAATTTTTTTTTTAAAAAGTCTTCCCTTATTTATTCAGTACTGTTGTTCAGTTTCTAGGGCTATGTGTTTTCTGTGACTTCTGTTGCTGTTGATATTTATTTAATTCCACTGTGATCAGGTAAGTTACAAGGAATTATCTCAGTTTCCTCATATTCGTTGAGAGATGCTTCATATCCAAATATGTAGATTATTGTAATGAAGGCTCCATAGGATGCTTAGACGAGTGCGTACTGTCTACACATGGATGGCATGCTCTGTAGATATGCTACATCCACTTGACCTGTGATGCTATTTAGCTCTATTATTTCTCTGTTCATATTTTTATCTGAATGATCTGTTCATTGATGAAAGTAGGGTTCTGAAGTCATCTACTGTTAATATGTGGGGTTAACCTGTTGCTTTACTAGAAGTACTTGTTTTATGAAGTTGGGTGCACCTAAGTTTGGGACATACACATTGAGAATTGTAATGTCTTCTTTTATTTATTGAAGACTTTTATTTATTCACATTTCAAATGTTATCCCCTTTCCTGGTTTCCTCTCTGGAAACCCCCTATCCCATCACCCCTCCCACTGCTTCTATGAGAATGCTCCCCCACTCCTCCACTTACTCCTGCCTCCCTGCCCTGGAATTCCCCTACACTAGGGCCTCAATCCTTCACAGGACCAAGGGCCTCTCCTCCCATTGATACCTGATAAGGCCATCCTCTGCTACATATGTGACTAGAGCCATGGGTCCCTCCATGTGTACTCATTTTTGGTGGTTTAGTCCCTGGGAGTTCTGGGATGGGGGGTCTGGTTGGTTGATATTGCTGTTCTTCCTTTGGGGTTGCAAACCCCTTCAGCTCCTTCAGTACTTTAACTCCTCCATTGGGGGCCCCATGCTCAGTCCAGTGGTTGCCTGTGAGCAACCTTCTCTGTCAGGCTCTGGCAGAGCCTCTCAGGGGACAGCTATATCAGCTCCTATCAGCAAGCACTTCTTGGAATCAGCAATAGTGGCTGGGTTTGGTGTCTGTATATGGGATGGATACCCAGGTGGGGAAGTTTCTGGATGGCCTTTCCTTCAGTCTGCTCCATACTTTGTCTCCATATTTTCTTTAGACAGGAGCAATTCTGGGTTAAAAATTTGAAGATGAATGGGTGGCCCCGTCCCACAACTGGGGCGGGGCGGGGCTTGCCTAACCTCTGATATGGTCTCTACAGGTTCTCCCTCCCCTTTGTTGGGCATTTCAGATAATCTCATCCTCATCGGGTCCTGGGAGCCTCTTGCTTTCCCGTCATCTAGGACTTGCTCTTGGCTACTCTCAGTTCCCCATCCCCCATTGCTACACACCTCTGTTCAAATTCCTGACCCTCTGTATCTGATCCTTATCTCATCCCATACCTGATCCTGCCTCCTTTCCCCCCCCCCCTTCTCTTCCTTTCAAGTCCCTCCCACCCTCTATCTCCCGTGAGTATTTTGTTCCCCCTTCTAAGAAGGACTGAAGCATCCACACTTTGGTCTTCCTTCTTCTTGAGCTTCATATGGTCTGTGAATTGTATCTTGGGTACTTCGAGCTTTTGAGCTAATATTCACTTATCAGTGAGTTCATACCATGTGTGTTCTTTTATGACTGGGTCACCTCACTCAGGATGATATTTTTTAGTTCCATCCATTTGCCTGAGAATTTCATGAAGTCATTGTTTTTAGTAGCTAAGTAGTACTCCATTGTGTAAATGTACCACATTTTCTGTATCCATTCCTCTCTTTCTTCAGTATGAAGTCTTTCTTTTCTCTTCTATAGGTCTAACTTCTGTGTCATTCTATAGTTCAGATTGGCTTTAAACTCAAGGCAATCTTGCTACTTCAGTCTAGTGCTTGCATGACAAGCATGAGTCACCATGCCTGGCTCTAGCTACAAACTTCCTAGCTGCCAAGAGCAAAGAAATAGCATAACTTACTATATGCTTCCCAGTGTGCACAATTCAAATTCTCAAGGAAAATTCAAACTAGTTGTTGCAAGGGAAAATTAGCCCTCCTCTAGTTTTACAACTTTGTACTTTCACAAGGTAACATGTGAATACAGAACGGTGTGGGGGATGATGAAAGGTTTGTGTGGTGTTTTGCTGTAATTAATAAACCATAATGACTCTGTATTGTAATGTTCTAGAAACCTAGAGTCTGTTATTCAACTTCATAAGGCTTTCACATTTTAACCATGATTAAATGACTTGAAACTTAAAAAACAAGTTCTAAGAAAAATTAGACTTGGCCATATGCTTTCTATCTTTCAAATAATTAAAAAAATCATACATCTTATTTATTGTACATCTAAAATAATGAGATCTTCAACCTTCAGCCAGAAAATTGGCAACATCCAATGAACTCCAGTTATATCTTCAGAGTATAAAATGATGAAAATCCGCTGAGACCTTTGTGTAAAGAACACTGCTGTTTTAGTCAACAAGAGATAAATATATCAAAAAGTTCATTTAAATATAAATGATCTACAGTCCAACAAAATCAGTAATACAGCATTGAGTACCTTGGGTACCCACCAGTAATCAGGGTTTTAAGGAAAGGATGTAGCTTATTCTTCTGTGATGCAAAGAGAGAATTTCACAGAGGCTTAGTTAGAAATGTATTACAATTCTTCTGTCATCTTATTTACTGTGTTAGAATTATTTAAACAATATATGTAACTTTCCACATAAGCTGCATAAAACTTCTTTAATGAGTTAACTGAAAGTAAAAAATAAAAGTTAACTATCTCAAATTGGGACATTAATATGGAAGGCTTTTGTATAAATAATCTTCCCAATCACTCAAAAGTAACAATTGTAGTATTTTAACAGAGTGTAGGAATCTAGTGTGTGACTAGCATGCAGTTCCCCCATCCCTTCTCACATTCCTGTTACACACAATAGATAATGGATTACTTCATTGACTCTCAGACATGGGCTGGACAAAAGAAACACACTTTCTTTTCTTTAAAAGGGCTACTGATATCAAGCCGCTGTTAAATTCTCTAGAAGCCACAGCTAAAATACCACGAGTCTCTAAAGGCTAAACAAATTGCTAAAGATGGAGTTATTGATTTCTAAAGAGATATTCCTCTGACAGAGCTCTAACACCTCACCACCTTTGTAATTGAAAGGGTTTTAGTTCTTCCTAAGGAACGACACATGCAAGCTACTAAATATTGCCTTGTGGAACATCCATGTCTGGGTAGACAAAAGAACCATTTAGACTTTTAAGCTGACTCAACTCTATTTTTTTCTATTTTCCCTAATGGTTCTCTTATTTCTTTTGAAATGACAAAAATTGAAATTAATTACTTTGAAATCCAGTGTGGTGCTCTAATTATAGACCATGAACCTTCGTTGACAAAATACAGTCACATGTGGAAATATTTCTATAAACACAGGCTGAATATACAAATTGTAACTCGTATACATAGAAAAATTGCCACTCACTCTGAGTAAATTAAATTTTTCTCAAATAAGAGGAATACGTGCAGTTACAGGTTTTTGGTTGACAATAGTCTCATTTCTCTGTAGATCTTAATGGTCTAATAATGGATCTTGCCAACCATTATGAGCTACACCCCAGCTAGGGACCCATAACTTTTATTGTCGTCCATTATCTGACCATTAGAAGCCACGAGTGTCCTTAACACGATAGTGTGGCATTTTGCTAAGGGAGGAGTGTGGAAAGTATGGGGGCGGCAGGCTTCCCAGCATCTAAGGCATGGAAGCCCCCAAATTTCCAATTGAGACCATTTATTTTTTTATGGTGAAATGTTTAGTGTATGCCTCTTGGATAAAGTCTTCCCATCTAGTCCTGCCATGAAACCAAATATATAATTCAGTACTGGTATGAAAAGCACTCTTGTTTCCTTTTCCTGAATGGTCCTGACACTAAGAAGGGCTGCCATAGCTGCTTAGCGTGCATGCTCAGTTTGGTTTAGAAAATACTACTTTGTTTTGTCTCTTAAGCTTTATTAAGATATACATGATATGCAAAAATGCACATATTTCATGTGCATCTTAGTTAGAAAGTACACGCTTCCATGATAGTTTTACTAGAATGAAGGTGTTAAATGTATCCACTTATTCATCACCTCTGTAATTTGTATTGTAGCTTTCTGTAAGTTTGTACATCATGTGTTTTTCCCATAACAATGTAAACTCTCCTCTCTCGCCACATTTTAAAGTGCATGTTTGACTTCTAACAAGCCATGTGCTGCTCTAAAGGGCTCTAGAAGTTACCCGGCATGACATAGACTTAGTATGCAGTGAGAAGCAATCCTTATTCCTGCTGCCTCCATTTCCCCAGTCCCACCAATCTATTCTCTGCTTTTCTGGATTTAGTGATTTTTTTTAAATATCTCATGAGAGAAATCACAAGTGCTTATACTTTGATGACTGGACTATTTCACTCAGAATAAAACCCTGGGCTCATCCATGTTACTAACATGACAGTATTTACGTCTTCCTTAAAGACTGAGTGTTGTCCTATTGTAAGGCTATGCCATGTCATCATTACTCCTTCATATCTTTCTGGGCATTTAAATTGTTTCCATGTCTTAGCCATTGTTAATGACACTGCAGTAACAATGTAAGTGATAATCCTCCTTGAAATGCAAACTTTAAATTCCTTGAATGTATACTTAGAAGTGTAGTAGCCCAGCCATGTGGTCTCTTTATTTTTTTAGAGACACTTTCATACTAGTTTCTATACTAGACACACCATTCAACAATCTGACCATCAGTATATGAAGGTTCTCATGTCCTTTATAAACCTATTAGATCTTCAGATGTTTTATTTTAGCTTGTTGATTTTGATAAACATGATTATATCAGATATGGTTTTTATTTGCATTTCCTTGAAAATTGGCAGTATTGATTGCTTTTTCTGATAAAAGTTGGCTATTTGTGTGTGTGTGCTTTAGAAATGTCTGGATGGCCGGGAAGTGGTGGCGCACACTTTTAATCCCAGCACTTGGGAGGCAGAGGCAGGTGGATTTCTGAGTTCGAGGCCAGCCTGGTCTACAGAGTGAGTTCCAGGACAGGCAGAGCTACACAGAGAAACCCTGTCTCGAAAAACCAAAAGAGAGAGAGAGAGAGAGAGAGAAAGAGAGAGAGAGAGATGTCTGGATGACGTAACTATGGCCACTTTGGCTGCTCTTCTATTGGTTTCATCAGCACGTTCTTTGCTACTCCAACCATCACCCCCATAGTTAATTTAAATTATATTATCTCGTGGATTACTGTTAACACCATACAGCTAACTTCTTTCCCAAATTTTGTTAACTGTAAAAAAAGAAAAATTTAAGTTGCTCAGATATTTGTTATGCCAAGGTGATCATATATATTATCTGGAGAATTAGGAGAGCGAGGTATCAGATTTCTTGAGCATAAGGTAAGGGTGTACAGTACCTGGGATAGCTCGAGAGTTGATAAGTCCTCACAGAAATTGTTTCCACTTCTATCATTGTCTCTTAATCCTCACATAATTTTGAAAGATCTGCTGCAAGTGTTCAAGTTTACCCCTTGCCTAATTTATACCCCAAATCCTACATCTTCCATTAGCAGGTGGGTAATCTTTAGCTTAGTACATTCCGTGAGACGTGCTGACCCAAGGTCAAAGAGACCATTACTGAGACTTCTCTAATGATTTTCTCCTGCTGTCTATGAGGCTAAAAGTTGGAGGTATCAATTAGTATTACTTCAGATACTCCCTAAAATGTGCAATTTCTGTTTTTCTCTCATGTAAAAATCTATACACAAGAGTCTCTCCAACACCATTTAAACATCAACATTTCATAATCACCTACTACATACCAAATCTCTTCTTTTATGTCAAGGATTTGAAATTAAATAAAACGGGTTTTTAGCTGATGTTTTCTTCTAATGAAGAAAAGGAAAGGGAATATCGCAAAGAGATATCTGACAGTGAATGTGGGAAGATTGAAAATCGTTTACTTACATAGACATGTGTTGGAAGGGTGAGTGTGGTGGTGGTGTATGTCTTAAGAGGAAGCTAAACATCCCAGAGGTCTAAGGATGGATGGGCTATGCAGAAGGACGTTGGAGTCAGTGCTCTGTGACTGTGACTCTAGAGTCACTGAGGAGTGCTCAGTGTGAATGAGCAAGGGAACAGCCAATGAAGCTGACGACATGTACTCAGAGAACTGGGCACATGAGAGCTTCTGATTTGCAGTCCCAAATGCTCATTTCCAGAGTTGGTATCTATTAAAGTGATAAAGAGACTGTGTTATGTAATAGCGAGTAGTTGGCATTCTGCCTAAGAAAGAAGGGAATTCTCTTATGTGCAACAATAAACAGAGGATGTTATGGTAACTGAAGTAAGCCACGCACAGAATGAATACTTGCAAAGCCAACCTGATTGAACTGCATCTTAAGAGCTAATTGAGACATAGAAGCCACGTATGCGATGGGAATTCATGAGGGAGCTGATTACGATAGGAAAGACTTCATGCAAAGGCAGCCGCTAAGCCCTGAAACATCAAGCCTGATAGTAGACAGTTGGACTTGACTGGACCCACAGTAGACAGAGTTAAGCAATGACGGCTTTCTCTCTCACTGAACCAAGACTAAGCCTGAGAATCTTCTCAGGACTCAGTTAATCCATAGAAACTGGTTAGAATTGACTTGAAAGAATAACCTCTTTTCTGTTTCTGATGTAAAGGACCAAGAAAGCAAGTTGAATACATTTCAGCAGGAATAAGAAAGAGTAGCCAGAATAGACACAATCAAGATCACAGCCTGTTCTCAGATTTGGAAGTGGATAGCATATTGGAAAGAAAACTTTTTTAAATTAGAAGAACAAATTAAGTCAGTTTCGTCTGTCTTGAAATTGTGATGAGTCTTGATCACCAGAATACTAACCAGCACCACAGTTACGTAATGCTCATATGAGCACCCCAATTCTTCATTTTCTTATTTGTAGCTGAAGTTACGTACAAGGATTTTCAACTTCTTCTTTTGTATTCTGTCCTTCCCTATAATATTTTACTCTTTCATGAAGCACCTCTAGAAATCATCGCCTTCTTTTCCTTTCAAAGCCTTCTTTGGTATTGATTGAGTAAACAACTTGGGGCTCTTCCCTGAGGAAGACTATGTCCCCCTCTCTCAGCTCTCCTTAGTTACAGAGAGTTCGTTATCTTTGCCAGAGGCCCCACGAAATTTTCTCCTCCCATGTCTAATGCTGTTGTCCTTGTTTAGGTCTTGTTTAGGCACAGTGTTGACTGTTCAGTCCTAAAATCACATACAGATAAGTGATATTGTATGGACTGAACAGGTTGTATTTATATATTTAGGTGTACGTAGATGCACCTCACACATATGTCCACAGACCAACCTAGAAAGGGCAATTACTCAATCCGGTCTCTTTCAGGTGACTGTAGGCACTGTCAAGTTGACAGTTAATTCTAACTAGGATGCACAGTACAATGGAAATGAAACGCATATTAGAACATTAGTGGTCTCTGTTTCAGGGACACCGGTCTTCCTGGTGTTGAACCAGTGGCCATAAAATTAGCAGTATCCCAGTCATAGCACTACCATGCTCTGAATAGCAAAGGCTTTGTTTCAGGAGGTTTCCTACACATTGGAGAAAGTGTGACAGTGTGACTACTCTCCTGTAATCATTAGAGGCCAGTAGCATCTCTCGGTAGTGACCATGAAAAATGTCACTGAGCCCAAAGAATGGTCTTATAACAGTTACTGTATTCAGACTTTTCTGAAACCTCTTTATTAGGCAATTGGGAAAGCTGACCCAGACTTCGTAGTTTTGAGAAGTCTGATTGACTGTCAAGCTAACCACAGCCAAAGAAGCATTAAAAACTCAGTGATTTCTTTTTGAAAGGGTTTCTTGGTATCAATTCAAATGGAAACAAATGTAAATTGACATTTGTACTGACATTCCATGCATTATCATTGGTTTAACGTCTGGGAAGACAAATTTTGCAAAACATTATAGTAAGAGGTGCTTTGTGTGAATAAAGACAAATGAGCAGATCTACACAAAATGTACACGCTATTGCATCATCTCCCATGAGCCAGAAAATGCTCTGACATTGTTGGCTGACAAAGAAAAGCTGAAATTCAAACATATTTCAACACGCATTCAGGAAGCATTTCCTGTGCTTTTAAGGATCAGGCCATATATTCTCTGATGTTCAGGAAGTGTGTGTGTGTGTGTGTGTGTGTGTGTGTGTTTGTGTGTGTTTGTGTTGTGTGTGTGTGTCTGTGTGTGTTTGTGTGTGTTTGTGTGTGTCTGTGTTGTGTGTGTGTGTCTGTGTATGTCTGTGTTGTGTGTGTGTGTCTGTGTGTGTGTCTGTGTGTGTCTGTGTATGTCTGTGTTGTGTGTGTGTGTCTGTGTGTGTGTCTGTGTGTGTCTGTGTATGTCTGTGTTGTGTGTGTGTGTCTGTGTGTGTCTGTGTATGTCTGTGTTGTGTGTGTATGTCTGTGTGTGTCTGTGTGTGTCTGTGTATGTCTGTGTTGTGTGTGTGTATATACCAGAAACTTGAATTATGTGCCTTTACAGTATTTTTTTATCTCCTCACATTTGCTTTTAAACTCTGTAGAGTTTGACACACTCTCAATCATTAATTAATAAAATGAGACATGTGTCTAAAGAAAATAGCAATACCCCTTGTAGCAGTAAAATTTCATGATGGTGAATACCAAAATTTCATTTATACCAGAGTCTCTAAGAAGTAATAACCCAGTTATATCTAAAATAGTTTTGGCCTCTTAACTATACTTAACAGTTTCTTCATTCCACACCATAGTCTCCAGATGTCTTAACAGACTTATCCAACTGCTCTAAATGAACTGTGCAAGTCATGTTTCAAAGTTATCTTGTCTTATGAATATACCATAGTGTCTCTTGAGTAAAGCTTGGAGTGTCACGGTAAAGCTTGAGAACTTTAAATTGGTGAACTTTTTTTCCTCTAGGAATTTAAACTGTAGTTAGGGAGATTCGCCATTACAAGAAAAATATTACCACATTTTGGGGTCAATAGCAAATGAGGAACATAGTCTATGCACACTAAGGAAATTCTGAGTATTATGGGATAAATATTACAGATTAAAGAAAAGCTTAATAACTGACCAAACTTCATCAAGAAACTCCATTAGTGTTCTGAAGTTGTAAAAAAAACACACTGCCTGAGACCAGAAAGCCTGAGTCAGCACTTTAATTTCCACTCCTATTAGCTGTGTGGCTTGAGACCTATTGCTTAACCTCTCTGGTCCTCTATTGTCAAATCAGCACAAACACAAGAGAGTCCCACCAAAGGTTGATGTAGAAGGATTAAATTAATTGGCCCACACAATTACTGAGGACTATAACTAGCACATGTAACTCAAGTGTTCCTATTACTTGCTAAAAGGAACACAGTGCAATGCTCCTGAGATACTCAGACTCCCCCTTAAGTGTATCCAAGTCTCTGATCTGGGTCCTAAGAACCGCTGCAGCCTTGGCAGGTGCTTGGACTCGCTAGGTCTCACCGGCACTGGGTTTCCACTCCCTTATCTACTTTGCAGGACTGTTAGAGAAAGGAAAGTTGTATCAGTCTGTGTGCCGGACAGCATGCCTGTATAGCGTTCAGCATGCGCTATTGCCCGAGGTGGAACTTGCCTTCCGTCATCATTCCAATAAGTGCTAATTTACCACTTGAGAGAGAAAACAGTGATTCATAAGCAAGTTGTGAAAACTATGGCAATTCTAGGAGGTTTCTTGACTGTAACTGCACGTTACCATGAGGCAATCAGAATGCTCTTATGCTGACTCTGGTAATAATACCAACATAATAAGTGAAACCCTGGGGTTCGAGTCCTGACTCACAACAACTAGCTCAAACCTTGGAATAACTCCTTCGTTTTCTACATACCTTTCATCCTGCATTCCTCACAGAAGAATAAGGGCAGACTCGCTGCTTCACACAACCATGTTAAAGCTAAGGTCGGTGGTGCATAGACCTGTCTTGAAAATAGTACATATGAATGCGCTGAAGATTTTTTTTTCTTGAAAAGGTCATAGTAGAGGATCCACAGATAGAATTCAAAAGAATTACTTGAAATTGGGACAGTTTTAAGAGATTCAGTCAATAGCCATCTGTTGGTTGTTCATGATCTAAATAATGATTTAGTTGAAATTTCTGTCCACTGCTTTGGGATGGAGCTGGTGGCAAAGGACACCCTCCATGGTAAGTGGGGCTCATGTTTTCTTTAATGTAGAGGAGGCAGATGAGCTTCCTAGATGGTGTGTCAGGCTGACTTTCACAGCTTCGTGCAATATTAGCAATCTTCTGTTCTTCCCTTTGCAGAATGCTGAGTGATCTGGGATGAAAACTAACAAGCAGCTGTCAAATCTGAAACCCAGGCTTTCCTGACAGAAGGTCTAGGGGACTTTCTTATGAAGAGAGCCTTTAGGAAGGGGCTGCTGTCTCTCTCTCTCTCTCTCTCTCTCTCTCTCTCTCTCTCTCTCTCTCTCTCTCTCTCTCTTTCTCTCTCTTTCAGAATGGAGATCGTAAAAATTGCTGGACCCTTGACTTAGAGGGCTAGCTGTCTCCCATGAAGGACTTTTGATCACGGAGCTTTTTATTCAGATTTGACTTCACAGTATGGCTAATCAATACGTCACAACTGTCCAAGCCCCAGTCAGATGCACACCTCTCCATCAGGCCAGGAGGCCTCCTAATTGAGGAAAAGTCAGAGACCCAGGCGTTGAGCCCTCAGGCCATGGTCTGCACCCACTCTCTCGTTTCATAGCCTTCTAGGGATGGTGGAAATAAAATTTAGAGACATGACAGGCGCAGCCAAGGAGGATCAATGCCTGTCACTTGCCACCAGTGTTTACTGCTGCCCCTGGTCTTCAGAGGGTGTTTTTCTTTCATAGCTTAGGGGAACTTAACCTTTTAAAAATGGGAAGATGGTTTCTTCATGAATTTTAAATTATTTTCATCTCCTTTGTCTACTATTGTTGATTACATTAAAATGAGTATTTGCTTCCCCCCCCAGTACCAAATTTTGTTCAGTAATAGCTGAGAGAAAAAAATATATAAATTGTTATGTTGGTATTTGTGGCCACAGATAGAAGTCATATTGGTAGCTACTTACGTAGCAATGTAACTGGAATAAATAGTACCCTCCCATCCCCAGCGTCAACAGAAAGCAGAAAAGAAATTCTGTCCTCAAATTTGTCACTACTTTTTAACCAAGCTATTTATATGTCTGGAGAGTACTAAAGGAGAACAAATGCCTTGGTGATAATTTAAAGTCCATGACCATGAATTCCAGCATGTCCAGATGTCCCATGACTATACTCTACAGAGTTAAGGATATTTTCTCTCTTCAGCTAACTGAGCATCTACCAAACATGCCATAATTTTTCTATAGCTGAACTAGAGGAAAGACCACAATTATGAAACCATGATGTTCTAATTACATAAAAACTTCTAGTTTGTCGGTAAGCCTACATTAATTACAGTTTTACATACATTATTAAATTTTTCATGATAAGCAAATAAGCTTCTTAAAATATGAGTATTCTTGGTTTCTGAAAATATTACAGATTATGTAAAGGTTGGGTATTTCCCAACTACTATGTTACTTACTACTACAAAAAAGTGAAAATTAGTCATTCAGCCAGTTAACATGTAGTGTAGTTTCAGTTAAATAGATTGATTTCCCATTCCTTTTGCCGTGTAATACATATGTATTTTGTATGTATTTATGTGTGAGTGTGTGTATATATGTGTGTGTGTATGTATGTATATATACGTGTGTGTATAATTCTTATGTATTTATAAGTACAAATGTAAACATTTTGCCAGTTGACAGATATGTTCACAAAATAACTTTATAGGAACAATATGCAAGAAATTTTTGATGTGGTCTTTATTCTTTAATATCATTTTATTCTATCTAAGAAACTGGTGTTTTAAAAGTAAGTTGCAATTAGCGAAGTTAGCCAGAATTTTCAAGACACTGGAACTTGATCTAGATTTGGGGTCTAAGTGATTGAGCTACTTCATCATACTCCTAATATTTTAGCAGTGAGATCTTTGTAAGTTTTGTAGTATTGCTTGGGTTACAAGAGTGTATTAGGTGAGATCTATTTTCTGACAAATTTTGAAAGACTTGAGTGCGTTTCATGTCTGGGGATTATTATTTCTAACACCAGTTCTCCTTGAACAAAAAGTGGGTACAAAGTCTCTGTAATTTAGAAGCATGGTTATCATCTCTCACAACGTATCTTCTGATATTTTTAACTCGTTGAATACGTCCAGTAAGGTTATCACATTTTGCATCTTTCTTTATGGAATGATGAAAGTAGTCAATCCCTCGGTGATCTTCCTGACTCGCTAAGGTCAGACTGATGTTCCTCTGTGCTGTATCTGTATTTCTGTCAGGACTTATACAAGTTGAGCAATTTTTACAGATTAAGAAAATGCAGAAAACTAAGCTAACCTCATAGGCTGCACCTTGAATCTCGTGTGGTTCAGAGTTGTCACTGGTGTGAGAGCGTTGATTGGCATGTGTCTCCTTCCATTGACTCACAGACGTTCATTACTAATAAAAACACTTTCCTTTGATGTCTGGAATAGGTCCTCTCTCTCTCCTTTGTATGTGTAAAAGACCTTTCTTACCTCAAATACTTATCATCATTCTCCTACTTCTAAGTATTCTTTAGTTCTTTGAATTCTTATAGTACTGCAAAGTCCAATACAAAGGCCTTTCATGGCGGAAGTATTACGTGGATATCATAACCCCTTTTTCTCCCCTTTGGTGATTTGGACTCTTGGTGTCCAGCTTACAATTGGAAACATTGCAATGTATTCTGAGACTCTTAAAACACCTGTCTGTCTTTCCAATAAGATCCCATTAATTACATTCAATTCTTTCCACTTTGATATCTCATTAAAATCTTATAAATGATCATGCAGTGACCTTGAATGTTATGCATAATACATGAAAGTAAACCTGCAGGAAAATGTATTCTTTCACTCCTGACTGGCTATAGCCCTGGCTTCCACCCTTCTCCCAAGTGACTCCAGTTGGGGAAGCTTAGCTGCCTGTGCCAAGGTGTGCCGGGATGTGCACACCTCTCAGCTCTGGTATCTTTCTTAGTCATGACAGCTGCAATATGTTAATGGCTTCTTTTTGGATGTGGTGGCCTGGTTACCACTTAGGGCACTATGCTAATTAACATAGGATGGGGACAACAGGTGCAAATGTCATTTTATATCAGCATCATGCACATGCAAAGAGAGCTTGCAGCCCTGAAGCAGGCCAAGAAAACGTTAACCTGAGTCAGCAGCCTTGCAATCTCTGAGCAGGTCATCTTTAATGCCCCTGATTAAAGGATTCGCAAGAGAATCCTTTGTGGCTGGGCTTCTCTCTCTCTCTCTCTCTCTCTCTCTCTCCTCTCTCTCTCTCCTGAAATAATGGTATTTCTGAATGTGTATGGGTGCTTTCATAAGTTTTTTGACGTTGTATTTCATCAAATTTTGCTTATACGCAGATCAAGCAAAAATGCACAAAGTCTGTATTTAAGACTTTCTTATTGAATGAAAGATCTGCTGAGACTTTTAGTGCATCTTACACCTTCAGAAAGGAAGATGGTTTTGCATGAAATCACCTCAGTTACCACAGGGAGATGTTCCCTGCCCATTTGTTGCATCTTTATGTATGTGTGCATTTATTTGGAAGGTGGTTCCTTTTAACCTATATAATTTTTTTTTATTTTTAATGAAACTGAATAAAATGTAAGCACTAAAATTCTTCTTGAGGCACAATTTCTTGTGTCTACGCTAACAGCAAAGAGGAAATTCACAGATTGACACCTTAAAGTAAGAAACAACCATTTCTTCTTTAAAACATAAAGTCACAATTTATTCCAAGTGATTTTTGTAGAATTTTAATAACGATCACTCTCTTGTGGTATAAAGTATCCTCAAGAGCAAAATTGCTCAGTATTTTTGAGTTTTGAGACTTGTGATTACAGACAAACGAGTGACCATGCACTGTGCTATTCTGGTATCATTGGCATCTGGGAAACCCTGTGTTCAATTCAAAAGCATCTTTACTAAACAGTCAACTCAAACATTCAGAGAAAGTCATACATAGACTTATGTGATGTGAATTTTGGCACTAGGCACAATTGGTTTCAAATCATATATCTGACACTTTGTGTCTTGATTAAACAACTTAACCCATCTCAGATATATCTTTCTCTTTGCAATAACAACAAATTTTCCTTCAAACTATCACTATGAAAAATAAATAGTATCACTCAGTGATGCATCCGGCAGATACTGTTACTGATTGCAAGGAGCGGAGGAAAGAGCACCCCTCCTGCACAGGTTGTTCGTTTATTCATTACCCTTTAGAACACACCACAACCTGTGACACCATGAGATGGCTAAGGTCAGAGCAAACATGCAAAAGGTAATAAATAAATGATCACCCCAGGCCTGTCATTTTCACTGATCGCTTTCAATGGCTACTAAGAAGAATTTCGCTGCTTATCTGCAACCAAACTTTACAGAGCTCTTACTTTTTTTCCCTAGCCATGTTTTTGCAATCTATAAGCTTCGCTGGTAGCATCACTCACTATACTGTTCTGGTCTACATAGTCCCTCCTCCCTTCCTCCTCCTCCCTCTTTCCCTCTTCTTACCCTGCCTGAGCCACAGACTGTTCTTTTTCTCTAGGACTTTTCCCTCACCTTACACACTCTTAGGTCTCATTTTTCCCTTCCTATACTGTCCTGGCTTTCCAAACTGTAGGAGCTACTCTGGCCAAGAAATCTCAAAAGTACAGACACAGGGAAAGGCTAAGAAAGGGGACACGAGCAGAGAAGTGTAATAGGGTGTGGGGGGAAGGAACCCTGAGTGTGTAGTGTCCCAACTCTCATAAATGGCAGTTAACCTACATGCCCATTTCCATGCTAGATGCAAGAACAAAACAGACTCAAAGGAACCCCTCTCTGAAAATGATGTTCTGTTCATGCGTTTATGACTTTTTTAAAAATCTCAAAAACAGAAATATCAGAGAGAAATGACAAGATGTGCAGACAGCATACAGGCAAAGGCCTGTCCGTCCTACCTGATAAATGACAAGATATTTAGCAGGAAATGCAGAGAAAACTACCTCCACCCACTTCTACTTTTAATGAGGAGAGGCAATATTTACTGAAATAGTTTCTAATGTATTTTTCATATTCTGTCAATCCCGTCTCGTCGTACATTCTCATTCGGTGAATCGATGGCATTTCTCACTTGCAGATCAATGGCTGCCCGAAATAAAGCAGTCCTCCGTTTTAAGTTCCCAATTAGACAGTTTTTCCTAGACTATACACTTAAAGTCAGATGTGTTGGGGGGGGGGGGGGGAATGGATTCTCTAAGTTCCAACAGCTTTAGTGCATTCTACACACAAACAAACACAGGCAACTGGCTCGCTTGGCAGTAGAGGGTGGACTTGCTATCCATAGTGGAAAATAGAAGAAAACAAAAAAGATCCGAGAAAGTAAAACCGCTCAGATGCTGCTGGTTCCTCAAAATGACAACCTGTCTCTGAGCCACATGGCTCTCCTCTTTCGAGTTCCCTGTCATGTCCCCTCCCTCTCCTTGGGATTTCCTTTCCTCATAGGCAAGGTCCTAAGCCATCGGAGTTTATAGGGAAAGCATTAGCGATGTTCTTGTCAGATAGTTAAAACGAGACCTAGGAGATGACAACGACGTAACAGAGTTGACCGCCACAACCAACGCCGATGATTGCGTCACTGCATCTGTTGACCGTCTTCATTCTCATGGTGCTGCCATATGTAACTAGTTTGACTGTATTAAAATGAGAAATCAGATAGACTGGGCGGAGAAATATCAGGCGTCAGAAAGGAAGTGGTTTAAATGTATTCCACGAAGTATTTGTTGAGCATCTATTAGAACATCCTGACCAAGGCTCGAACGTAGGGACCACAAAGACTCAGCAGAATCTGGACAAAACCTCTCTGTCTTCCACAGAAAAGGGCTGTGCCTGTTGCCCAACGGAAGCAGAAGTGAAGTGTAGTCCTCTCCAGGCAGCGGCACCCTGCTGTCATTCATCTAAGAAAAGACTGTCTGGAAACTCCATCCTTCCCTGACCACGTGACGGCCCGCGGTCATCTTCCCTTCCACGGTCCCCTTTGATTAAGCATGGCATGTGTAGAAGGTAGGGTCTGCTGTATGAAAGGTCTGTTGTTTAGGAAGGCAAACTCACAAACAGGTGTGAGCCAGGCATTGTATCACGGGGTACTAAAGAGAGAAATAAGTTTGATTTTTAACTGGCTTCGTAGGGCTTGGCCTTCCCTTTATAAGCAAGGAGGATGTGGCACAGACATCATCCTAAACTTTCCTCAAGGTTGCTGTTTTAAAGCAGTGGCTCTAAGCCCCACGGCTGGAATAGGACTTCACTGTGTCACTGCACCCTCATTTGCACTATTCTTGTCACTGTGTGTTCATGGTCACAGGAACTTTTATGACCATTCCAGTATTTTCCTGACTCCCATAATGCTCCACTTTCCTCACTTGACTCTTAACATAATCATGAACCTGAACTGACAGGGTCCTGGTGTCGCCCTGTGGATGCATGAGATTTCTCAGATTTGGGGAGGTTGTTGTTGAGAGAATTCTACTCACAAGCATCTTAACCTTTGTTTGGCTTTGTTTGGTTGGCTGGTTGGTTTGAGTTTTGGTCTGAGACCTTTGGTTTTATGAAAGAGGGTCTCACTTTGTAGTCTGGGTTGACCTAGAACTCATAGAAAACCACGTGCCTCTGATCTTAGCTGCTGAAGTCATAGTTGCAAGCCACCGTGCCGGGGTGCAGTTTGTCCCTTTATTCCACACTTCTCTTTTCCATTTAAACTGTTTATTCTCCTTGTCATATTTTTTTTCATGAAGCATGTGTAGAATGCCCTGGAACACATGTGTATAATTAAACACTGTCAGAGGCTGTGCACGGTTGTGGTGTCAGGCTTCTTCAGCGGTGGGTCTGCCTCTCATCGCTAGCCTTAGGTGCTTCTCCACTTAATAGTTTCAAAATATTAAGTAAAGAAAACTTATTGGCTATTTCTCATTCTGACTTACAGCAACATGAAGAGTCGTGTTTATTTCACACATAAACGACTTACTTGTGATCAGGCTTGTGATGAGGACGAAGCATAAACCCATGTGTCCTCACTTCCTGACACTGTGTAAGTGCAGGAGCCAATTTTATAACAAGGGTGCTGACTGACAGAAGGGAAAAGAAGGAGAGACTGACACATGGATACATTCTCAGGCCATCTGGCCAAGTTCAAATGATCTGTGTTGCATCGGGATCTGTACAGTGAATTCCCAGGCTGACCAATTTACCGGAATGATCTTCTGATCTTCAAAAACTAGACTTTAAAGTTGTAACTTGTGTTTAAGTAGAGAATATTAATCTTAAAATGAGTAATGAATGACAATTTTTTTCTCTCTGGGAAATTATTAAGTATCATTGGGTTTTGGAAAGAAGCGTTATCCTAAAGAAAGATATTATCCTAAATAGAACTAAACAGATGCTACAATATCAGTGAACCAGCTTGGCTCTTTAAATTAGAATAATTTGTCTCAGGTAGCTTGCTGATAGTCCTGTTTACTATTGTTGTATAGTGAATTAATCCAACACGTAGCAGTAAAGGCATGCATTTTATAATGTTAACAGACTCTGTGAGCCGGTGATTCCAATAGGGTTCTCTGAGAATGTCTGTCCTTTGATCTGTAATGAATCACCAGATAGATCGCTGAAGGCTGTGAGGCACAAGAGCTGGAGGCTCAGTTACTTGGAGACATCCTCATGCACCTGCCTGGTGGATGACACTGGTTCTTGCCTTGACTAGGCTGTTGATTTAGGCATTGGCAGGAGAGAGTCTATGCCTCACCCTATGTGGGAAAAGAGGCCACAGTGGTGGAGTCCGGGGGAGGGGGGGTGTTCCATGCTGGCGGGTCCCACATGCAGGAGAAAGTCTAAGGTTCCAGAGGCTGGAGGCGTTGGCGAAGGCAGGCCCCAATGACACGAGAAAGTCCTTGGTTCCAAAAGGGTTTATTGTCATGGTGGATGGTGGATGGATCTGGAAGTACCCCCCTGTGAAACTCAGGGCAGTCCTGAGTTAAATAGGGAGGGAGAAAGGGGGAGGGTCTGGAGAGGAATGTTTAATTTGCTCCGCCCTCTGGCCTTCATTAGTATGTAAATCCCTAGGGCCTGAGTCCTGTAGTCACGCCCTCTACCTGTGCACTTTGGGCGGGGCTGTAATGGCCTACTTGACTGAACAATGTAGTTCTATGGAAACTAGACTTCGAGTCAGGACTCTGGGTTCTGGGGACGTGGCCGAACTCCTGTTGTTTCTCACTTAAAGTCTCAGGGTTCCAGGCCCATGCACAGCCATGAACCAGGATACCCTTATGTAGTCCCACAACCCTAGGCTCTGCTGGTTCCCTCACACTGTGTAATCATCAAAAGGATTGGATACTTTCACAGGGATCGTGCATTCCAAAAGTGGTATCTCATTCAAAGCAGGAGCTCCATGGGCTTGTCTGACAAAGCTACGGACATCACACACTACCATGTAGCATGGTCTGCCCATCACAAGCACTCATAGATGTTTCAAGCAAAAAAAAAAAAGAGCTTGATTCTACTTCTCGAGATAGTGCTGGCAAGCTTATAGAAGAACATGTAGGACAGAGAGTCATATTATGGCCATCTTTGGAAAATGCAATCTTCCCCTAATTCAACTGATGGTAAAAAAGGGAAAATTATTTGATTCTAGTTAGTTGAGTTGGCCTTGGGGCTTTCATCAGATACTGGCATTCTGAGAAATAGCTTTTTTACTACTTTGCAAACTAGTCATTAAAAGATAAAAGACAGTCAGGCAATGGTGACACACACCTTTAATCCCAGCACTCGGGATGCAGAGGCAAGAGGATCTTTGAGTTCAAGGCCAGCCTGGTTCCAGGGCTACACCGAGAAACCCTATCTCAAAAAACCAAACAGGAGAAAAAAAGCAAGAAGGCAAGAATGTTGATGCAAAATAACATAATAAGGAAAGGAAGTGAGTATTCTTAAATTGTGCTTGGGAACAGGTTAACTAGGGTTATTTTTGTGGCAAGAAACTAAGGTGAGGCGTTTATATTTTAAGATTTCCTGTCTGTGTCATGGAAAATAAAGTATTAGGATTCATGCTTCTTCATTAGGGAATCTGGGTTTCTACATGACGTAAAGTCACTTCTTAAGCCAAGATGGAATGATTATGACTGTAAGAAACTGTTCGATTCTCCAGAGGTAGATATGTTTAAAAATTTGAGCCATTACTAATCTTAACAAAATTGTGCAGTCACCTATATTTTCAATATTGTGTGATAATACAGCTTTGTGTGTCCAAGCTACCATTTTTATATTTCATAAATATATAGCTTATCAAGCAATCAATGAGGAAAAATTGAAGGATATACTCTTCCTTTAAATCCCATAACAAATTAATAAATAATTCAGAGCCAAATGTTAACTTATACTGTATTCTAATAAAAATGTTACCCTTTAAAAAGTTTTATACTTTCAATTAAAAGTAAATAAACAAATCTATCTTTTTTGTCAGGGGACATTTAAATAATGGAATTTTCACTCCTTGCCTTAGCTCATGAATTCTGCTTGCTAAGTGAAGCTCCCTCAGAAATCCAGGAAGCATTTAGAAGGCTTTTAACTCCAAAAAGCCAAACCCTGGGTGGGCCCACTAATACCAAGCACATTTTATTTCCATGCACTTCCATTTGCGTGTGCAAATACCCATATTTGCTCATGGAAATTGCACAGGCAAGCAGATGTTAATTTAGAAAAAGGACAGCCCTATTCAGCATGCACCCATGCATGAAGAAATACATGCTTTCAGAGCATGAAGATTTTTCCAATCTCTGGACAGTTCAAGAGGAGAAAAAAATTAATGTTCGTATACACACAGTGAGTAAATTGACAGATGATGAAGGCACACTTGAAGGGGCCTGGTAAAAGTTAGCTTTATTGCATTATTTTACAGGCAGGCTTTTCTACCTTGCTTATGTAATTCACTATAATTTTTATGCTTTGAACAACAACAGAACCCTTCTAATCTAAGGACAAGAGTTAACTGCTTTATCTCCTCCTCTTTAGTTCCTAGTGTCATTCTTCCTGTGTGTAGAAACAGGTATCTTGGTTGAGCATCTCAATGCCAGCACCGTTGCTTTCTGATTGGCTGAAATACTTGCTAATGTGAAAACTAAATTCTCCTGTGTCTACTCCCTTAATTATGTTTGTTAATAAAATGGGACCTGGTTGTGACCTTCAAAGGCTCACTCTAGATGGCCTGTCCTTTAGTTTCTGTCCCACATTTTGTCTCCATATTTGCTCCCTTGAGTATTTTGTTACTCCTTCTAAGAAGGATCGAAGCACCCACACTTGGTCTTCCTTCTTCATGAGCTTCATGTGATCTGTGAGTTGAATCTTGGCTATTTCAAGCTTTGGGGCTAATATCCACTTATCAGTGAGTGAATACCATGTGTGTTCTTTTGTGATTGGGTTACCTCACTCAGGATGAATGGCTTACATCAAAAACTCAGGTGATGGTAGATTCAGGCAAGGATGTGGAGAAAGAGGAACATTCCTCCATTGTTGGTGGGATTGCAAGATGGTGCAACCACTCTGGAAATCAGTCTGGTGATTCTTCAGAAAATTGGACATAGCATTACCTGAGTACCCAGCTATACCACTCCTGGGCATATACCCAGAAGATGCTCGAACATACAACAAGGACATATTCTCCACTATGTTCATAGCAGCCTTATTTATAATAGCCAGAAGCTGGAAAGAACCCAGATGTCCTTCAACTGAGGAATGGATACAAAAAAATGTGGTACGTTTACACAATAGAGTATTACACAACTATTAAAAACAATGAATTCGAGAAATTGTTAAGTAAATGGATGGAACTAAACAAGATTGTTTCTTAAACATCTAATTAGTGCAGATTAACATGACAGCTGAGTGTTTAAAAGAAAATGAGCATGAGGGAAAAGAAAACATTCAAAAGGTAGAAAGGGGAGAAAGGAGGGAGAGAAAGGAGAGACAGAGAAAGTGGTACCTATCATCCCAAACAAGCTTTACAGTCAGAACACACAAAAGAAAATTTTTAATTTTGACTTGTCATTGAGGTTCAAAGGATGCCCCAAATGGGCTAACTACTACACACCCCAGATTAAGACAGGTTAGTCACGATAATGCACAATTCCTAATGGGGGACAAAGTTCTCAACACGCCGTTTAAAACTGTGGTTCATTTAAAAGCAGTTAAAAAAATTGCCTCTATGCTTTACCTGCTAAGCTTAAACAATAACTTTATATAACTATCGATTTATAAACTCTTTATACACATATATAATACATGCATTACATACATAATGTGGAATCTGCAACAAAGGAAACAAACAAAGGAAAATTTCAATTTTTGGACTAAACCAAGAAGAAGTTGGTTAGTAAATATTTACAGACAACAGGAAAGCTGTCTGCACAGGTGAAAATGTTTCCCAACTAAATATTATTTTTGAAGTTACTAATTGAATTATATCATTAACTAATTTTACAGCCATTAAATATTGCATAGTAATGTAACATTTAAAATACATATTGTAAGTTTACCGACTTAACGTGCATACAAATGTAGGAGTTTCACTTCTGACGAGAAAACATGAAACACATTTAACCATGTTGGATTATCTAAACACATTTTCTAAAGCATATTTTTTTGCTATATTGAAACACCTCCTGGTTTAAATCTCAGCACACACCCTCAGTTTTGATGCACTTGTTTGCTCTTTGTTAACCTAAAAAAAATGTTTCAAATATCAATCTCTGGTCAAATGCATTTTGAAGTTTAATAGGTTGTAATATAACCTAATTATTATAGTATTATTATTCTGTATGTTTGTTAAGAGGCCAATGTCCTATTAGTAAACATTTAAAAATTTAGCATGGTAATTTGTTCATAATACGATATAATCTTCACTGCTTTCCACCTGAAGCACTCTCGGTGTAGGTCAGAGGTTAATGCCAGTCAAGATGAATAGAGAGGTGACATCAGCTAAGCTGTTAGACTCTCAGGTCCAAGATCAGGTGCCCTTTCCCATCTGTGTCTATCTTTGTAGTAGAGTTACCGCAGTGACCATTCTAATTAGTCATAGGACTAATTACGGCAAAGATCTGCTTCACTCTTTGTTTCCTCCTTAGAAACATAACACACTAAGTTTTTCTATACTTTATCAGGTAACCTACCTTACAACGCCATACCTGCCGAGATGCTGCACACCTAATACGTGCTGTTGTGCTGTCCTGACCTGACTTTATTAGTCACAGTCAGCACAGTCAGCATTAACTAACAGCACATGTAAAACTGATTCAAAATAAATCTGGAGTAGTCCGGCATCAAGAGTTACTTTCTGCTGCTTGCCGCGTGTGAGGGCTGTAGCCATGAATCCTGTGAAGCACCCTCTTGGAGGTGATAACCACCAGCACATTGTCAAACTCTACACTATCCGAAGAGACACCCCTGCTGGGTGCCAAGTAGGTCTCATGGCTGCCTGATGGACTAGGAGGACGGCTACATGGAACCAAAACAGCACAGGAGAAGGAGAACTCAAGCCCAGGATCTAATAAAATATGTCCTTTGGCAAAAATAAATAAATAAATAAATAAATAAATAAACCAAAAAACAAAACCAAACAAAAACCTGCTTTCTGAAATTCAGGCTAATAACTGATCATAAGGCAAGAGTTATGCTGAAAATAAAATTTTACTATCCTTAACAGTTTTATGGGAGCTTTCTTCAGTGTTAATTCAAATATATCTCAGCCATAAGTCATGTCCTCTCTCATGACAAAAATAATAAAAAGATAATAATCCCTGCCTGATATGAACATGTGCCATGACCCCAGTTATCCCTCCTGATTCATATGTGCGACAAAGTCGTGTGAGAAATATTAATGGTGCAGGTTCTATTTGAAGAAGGAAATATATAAAAATGATTAAATGTCTTTATTAATCTACTTTGTGCTGGGTATGGTGGTGGTGCCCACCTTTAATCCCAGCAGCCAGGCCTAAAAGGTAGGGAGATCTCAATGCCAGCCTGGTCTACATAAAGAGTCCCAAACCAGACAAGGATACACAGTGTGATTCTAGCTGGAAAAAAAAAGTCTACATTCTGTTTTCTGATTCTCCCCTAAAATTATAAACATAATATGAAGCAATTCAGATCATAAACTACTATATCTCATTCTCTTTTTATTTAGAATTATCACTAATCAAAATAACTAATATACTTAAATGTTAATACTTTATAATATAGTTTTGAAAGCATTGCTTTCAAAATAAATATGAAAATGTCACTTTTTTTTTCAAGAAAATCTCAGTGATCCTACAAACAAGTCATTTCCCCAAACATGTAATGAATGAAAATAAAAAGGTCCGTGTGAGTTAACATCTTCCCTTAGCAAAAATGCATCAAATGAGCGAATCCCCTTTGCTTAGTTCCAGGATCAAGAAATGAACTTTGTATGGAAAGGTAATAAGAACTCAAAAAACAAAGGGATTAAAAAGACTCCAGGCGATGAATGTCTACCACTGTAGCTGGGCAGGGGCCCCGTGGGAACCCTAAGAGTGAATGATGTCACCAAGAGAAAAACTCAGAGGAATTCTGCAAACACTCAGAGTGTTGCCTCAGTGAGCCTCAACTTTTCCCTAACCTGAAGCTGGGCAAAGGAATGTCAGGCTCAGAATCCCCACTTAACAGAAATTCCACAGATCTGTGAGCTGCCTTCCCAAAGTTAGGTGTCTCAGGAAGGTTATGTCACCATCAAAAAAAATGAATGGCATTTTTATTTCCACCTGATATTTTCTAAGAGCAAGGCTGGAAACCCACTTTCTGACCTGAGGAAATGCAAGGAACATTCTCTTTAAAAGTTATCTTGCTTGGCAGAGGAATATCTAGCTCCAGCAAATCTACTTAAACATGCTATTTGGAGATTCATAAAAGTTGAATAAGTCAAATTTGCTCTGTGTTTTATCCCTCAATCAACCTTCAAGACTGTTTTATTTCTTCCCCTGCTTTAATGTGTTTAAAGAATAGGGAAGAAATATCATCCTTTGCGTGTACTATTTAGGTCTTCCCCCTCTTTTCTTTAAGAACCTCATAAATCAAAAAGGAAATAAACACTTTCTAGATTTTTCTACACTCCTGTTCTCTAGGTAATATTTACTGAAGATACGGCTGTGCGTGGAGGGCAATCACCCAGATACAATACAGAGAAATGACTTCCTTCCACAAGACACTTAGAAAAACAAAGATGCATGCTACACAGGTTTTACTCAAAAGAAGCTTCTAAAATTAAAATTAGCTGCTCTCTGGGTGGGGAGTTTGTGTATTCCTAGTGTAAAACAATGGAGATTCCCAATGAGAAGACAAAACACGGACTTAAGACAAAGTGTCGTTTTTGATCTGGTTTTCGGGGTGGAAATCTGATCCCGAAATTGAATGAAGAAAATATAAACTACAAATACTTGATCCAAGTCTTAAGTTGCGATATAAGAGCTAAGCCTCATGCGACAGAGGGCAGT